>NC_025693.1:7814061-7919308 GCF_000633955.1 Camelina sativa
CAGAGTCCCAGTGGTTAGTGAGACCAAGGACCAGAGAGTGACAGCTGAGGGTGTTGGCGAGTCGCAGGGTGTTCCGGGGGATTCCGTGAGTGTGGCAGGAGGGGGCGGTGTTGATGCTCCAGTGGCCGGTGATGCTAGGGTCCCAGGTGTTGGAGTCCCAGCGGGTGGAGTCCCTGGTACTGACTTTGCGGCTCTGCTAGCGCAGTTGGTAGCGCGGTTACCACCAGTGGTACCGGCGCAGGCTCAGGTAGTGCCTCCAGTGGTGGCGGAGGAGCGGCAGCCAGTGGCTGCGGATGTGGGAGTCCATTCTCGTTATCTCAGCATGCTGACAGGTTGTGCATTGATTATCGGGGTTTGAACCGGGTCACTGTGAAGAAAAAGTACCCTCTTCCTAGGATCGATGAGTTGTTGGATCAGTTGAGGGGTGCTACTTGGTTCTCTAAGGTAGATCTGGCGTCGGGTTATCATCAGATACCGATAGATGAGGCAGATGTGAGAAAGACTGCTTTTAGGACTAGGTATGGGCATCCAGAGAAGATTCAGACTATCAGAGATTGGCCTAGACCGCAGAATGCCACAAAGATCAGGAGTTTTCTTGGATTGGCAGGATACTACATGAGGTTTGTGTAGGGTTTTGCGAGCAGAGCACGTCCTATGACTAAGTTGACAGGGAAGGATGTTCCTTTTGTTTGGTCAGAAGAGTGTGAGGAAGGCTTTGCAAGCCTGAAGGAGATGTTGACTACTGCGCCAGTGTTGGCTTTGCCTGAGCGGGGAGAACCCTATGTGGTTTATACAGATGCATCTAGAGTGGGTTTGGGGTGTGTTCTGATGCAGCATGGGAAGGTGATTGCCTACGCTTCGCGGCAGTTGCGGGTGTATGAAGGCAACTATCCTACTCAGGATTTGGAGATGGGTGTTGTAGTTTTTGTCCTGAAGATTTGGAGATCATATCTTTATGGTGCAAAGGTACAGGTGTTTACAGATCATAAGAGCCTGAAAAATATATTCACTCAGCCTGAGTTGAATTTAAGACAGAGGCGGTGGATGGAGCTGGTGGCGGATTATGATTTGGAGATAGCCTATCATCCTGGTAAGGTTAATACGGTTTCAGATGCTCTGAGTCGGAAGAGGATAGCTTCGGCTCAGGAGCAGGAGATGGAGTCTCTGGTAGGGGAGATCAGTGCTTTGAGCTTGTGTGCTGTTTCACAGGAACCATTGGGTTTGGAAGTAGTAGATAGAGCAGATCTTCTGAGTAGGGTACGGTTGGCTCAGGAGAAGGATTTGGGGCTAATGAATGCCTCTAAGGATGTGGATTCAGAGTATCAGGTCTCAGATAATGGTACTATCTTGGTGCACGGTCGGGTTTGTGTGCCCAAGGATGAGGAGTTGAGGCAGGAGATTCTGAGAGAGGCTCATGCGAGCAAGTTATCTATTCATCCAGGAGCGACTAAGATGTACCGTGACCTCAAGAGGTATTATCATTGGGTCGGGTTTAATAAGGATGTGGCTAGTTGGGTTTCGAGGTGTGATGTGTGTTAGCTGGTGAAGGCTGAGCATCAGGTTCCTGGCGGGTTACTGAAGAGTTTACCCATTCCTGAGTAGAAGTGGGATATGATCACCATGGATTTTGTGGTAGGATTGCCAGTGTCACGGACCTTTGATGCTATTTGGGTCATTGTGGACCGGTTGACTAAGTCAGCACATTTCTGGCCATTAAGAAGACTGATGGAACAGCGATCTTGGCTAAGAAGTATGTGAGGGAGATAGTCAGATTGCATGGGGTGCCAGCGAGCATTGTGTCTGACAGAGATTCTAAGTTCACTTCGGTGTTCTCGAAGGCATTTCAGGCAGAGATGGGCACTAAGGTGCATATGAGTACAGCTTATCATCCCCAGACAGATGGACAGTCTGAGAGGACGATCCAGACGCCGGAGGATTTGCTGAGGATGTGTGTGTTGGATTGGGGTGGCCATTGGGCAGATCACCTGAACCTGGTAGAGTTTGCTTACAACAACAGCTATCAAGCGAGTATTAAGATGGCTCCTTATGAGGCTTTGTATGGGAGACCATGTTGTACACCATTATGCTGGACTCAGGTGGGGGAGAGGAGCATGTTTGGTGCTAGTTTTGTTCAGGAGACCTCAGAGAAGATTCGGGTTCTCAAGCTGAACATGAAGGAGGCTTAGGATAGGTAGAGGAGTTATGCTGATAGGAGGAGGAGAGATCTTGAGTTTCTGGTAGGAGACAGAGTGTACCTCAAGATGGCCATGTTGCGGGGTCCGAACAGGTCATTGTCAGAGACTAAGTTGAGTCCGAGGTATATGGGTCCATTCAGAGTGATTGAGCGGGTTGGACCAGTGGCATATAGATTGGAGTTACCTGAGGTGATGCGTGCATTCCATAAGGTTTTCCATGTGTCTATGTTGCGGAAGTGTCTCCGTGAGGGAGAGGAGGTGTTGGCTAAGATTCCTGAGGATCTTCAGCCTAACATGACTTTGGAGGCGAGACCAGTGAGGGTTCTCGAGAGGAGGATCAAGGAACTTCGGAAGAAGAAGATTCCTTTGATGAGAGTCCTGTCGGATTGTGATGGTGTTGAGGAGCAGACTTGGGAGCCTGAGGCAAACATGAAAGCAAGGTTCAAGAAGTGGTATGAGAAGCAAGCCGCAACTTGAGCTTGTCTAGCCTGGTTCCATCTGTAATTCGTGGCTGGAGCGGGAATTGAGTATTCCAGCCCATCTCTCTTGTTACTCGGTCGCTTGGGGTGGTTGGTTGTGCGACTCAGTAACGAGATGAGGTGGTGTTCGGGGTACAAAGTTTCCGTGAGGCGGGGTTTCTGGAGGAAAGTTTCCTGAAACAGAAGTTTCCAAAAGTGGAAAGTATCCAGAAATGGAAAGTACTAAATATGGAAAGTTTTTCGGGAGTTTGAAATTTGTCCATTTTAGCGGTGAAGAGCCTTGAAGGGGCTTGTGTGGCCTTAGTGGCGGACTTTCGAGTCAGTGTGCCCGTGTGTGGCGGTCTTTTTAGACATTGTGTGGCTTTTGTGGCGGGCTGTTTAGCCGTGTCTGGCCTTTGTGGCGGGCTGTTTAGCCATTGCGTGGCCTTTGTGGCGGGCTGTTTAGCTAGAGTGTCTTTGTGACGGTCCTTCGGGACAGATGGTCTTTGTGATGGTCCTTCGGGACAGATGGTTTTTGTGACGGGCTGTTTAGCCAGAGTGTTTTTGTGATGGTCCTCTTTAGGATATTTGTTTGGCCTTGGTGGCGATCCTCTTTAGGACGTTTGTTTGACCTTGGTGGCGGTCCTCTTTAGGACATTTTGTTTGGCCTTGGTGGCGGTCCTCTTTAGGACATCTTGTTTGGCCTTGGTGGCAGCCCTTGTGGCATGGTTATGATCCTTGTGTGGTCATGAGGTATTCCAGTGAGGGGATATGTTGTTGGTAGGACATTGAGATGTTTTACGCGAGCCACGGGAAGGAAACCTGGATAGGGATAGGACTCAGNATAAGAACTCAAGGTCTAGGCCTATGAGTAAAGGAAAGTCCAAAAGTCGAGAGCAAATGACGCCTGGAACGTGAGTCTATCGCCTAGAGGTGACCTTCTGTAGATCGGTCGGAGGAGTGCGGACCATGGAGACGGTTGCACGGGAGTCCTTGGCTGATGGTTGTTCGAGATTCGAGGACGAATCTAGTTTGGTGGGGGAAAATTGTAACACCCGCAAACCTTTTATTGGTATTTTGGTGAGGGTGTCGATCGACACCACAGGAGGTGTCGATCGACACTAGTTGTAGTCGGTTTGGTCGGTTCGATTTTAATCATCCGGTTTGCGTGGTTGGTTTAGGAAATCCCTAAAATCAAGTTGTAAAAAGGGGAAAACGACCTAGGGTCGTGTTTTTGTGTTATTTGGCCGCTGTTAGAGAAAAACAAAATAGAGAGTTGGTTCTTGAGCTTTTGAGAGAGATTGGTGAGATTCCTTGCTGTTCTTGGGAGATCTAAGGCTGGGAAGGTGCTAGAAGCTTGCTAGGAGTGAGGGAATTCGTTCTTATTGGTCAGAATCTTCTTGCAAAGAGGTGAGTGCATGACCATGGCTAATCTAAGCTTTTGATTCCCTTGTTCTTGCTTGTTATTGCTTGTTTGTGTGTTTTTCTTGCTGGGATTGGTTGATACAGGTTCCTACGGATGTATAAGCTTGGTTTTGAGTATTGGACGTTTTGGTGGTGATTTGGGAGCGAGATTCGACTCTCGACTTCGCGCGGATCGCAGTTGCAGAGGGAGTGTCGATCGACACCACTTGGTGTCGGTCGACACCAGCAAGTTGGGCATCGATCGACACTGTGGGGTAGTGTCGGTCGACACCAAGGCTGTCGACACTAGGCTGGTGTCGGTCGACACCTCCCTTCCAGCGAGACGATGTTTGATTTCCTGGTTTGTGTGTTTGTTTGATGCTTGTTTTGGAACTTTGGAATCATTGTTGCTTGTGTGTATAGCCCAGTAGATGGGAGGATTGCCTCACTGAGTGTTTATCAAATACTCATGCATCTCAATATGTGTTTGTGGTGCAGGTAAAGGCAAAGTGTGATCGTGGAAACAAGGCGATGAAGAGAAGGATGTTCTAGTGGTTCGCTTGGTTGTCTGGCTCCTGTTAGGTTGCTAGAGTTGAGTCCTAGAACATTGTTTAGGATTGCTGGTTATTTGATTTATGCTGTTTGGATCGTTAGTTTGTGGTGGGAATTAATACTGGTTATTTTTTTTATTGGTTATTGGTTTATTGGTTATTTATTGGTTTGTTATTCCGCTCTTGATTGTGAATGTGGTTAGGTGGCTATTGGGTATGAGACCACTAGTTGTAGTTTATTTATATATATTATTTATTATTTATTATTAAAAAAAAAGATCGGTCGTTTCAGAATTAAAAATCGAAATTTTATATATGTAAATAAATTTTATCTGATTATATATTAAAAGATATTGAAATGTGTATGTAGAGTCTCACATTGGCTAAATATATTTATACTATTAAAAGAGAAATATTTTTCACTATATAGTCATAAAGTTCTCTATTATTAAATGTAATGTTATTCAAGTTAGAACAAACAACAAACAGAAAAAATGGTAGTTTGGTCAAAATAAAAACTAAAAATCCCGCGGATCCTAAAGTGACCCGTTCGTTTGTAGTCGGGTTAAATAAAAAACACGCGGATCCTATGCTATCCGGTTTGAAAGGATTCGGATCCTACCCAGCGGCCAATGTGAATCATTCAGCTTTTTAAATGTAAAATAATACTAACTACAAGCATATTTAATCTCTAAAATCACTCAAACTATTTAATATATTTAAATGAAACTATCTAATTACAAACAACTAATTTAAAATTCAAATTTATAAAAAGTAAATTTGTTACTATCAAAATCGGGCAATTAAATTTAAACTTATATATGTAAACATATTTAATTTAGTTATATATTTTGAGATATTTACGGAAACAATAAATATATTTAAATTACGATTTTCTTTTCTTTTCCTAAAATCTATATACAAAACTTAAATGAACGAAATCTAAAATAATGACGAATATCTTTTTTTTAATATATTAAAATATTTTATGTTAGGAAGACCCAAACTAATCTATTCACTATATAAGACGTATCAAACTCTTCCATTTCATTCATTCACAAAAATGTTTTCGAGCATCAAAGTTTTGAGTTTTTGAATTTTCTAACTTTTATTTTTCATATTTGTTTTAAGTGTTTCAGATTTGGAACTCTTCATAAACATGTGAAACATAAAAGTCAAGATTGTAACACTTTTAAAATAATGGTGCAGGTGAAAGGATCATTCTTTTTGATTTTGTGTTTTTGTTTTTTATATGTTAGTACATATATACAGTAACTATAATAGTGTATTATTTGTATGCTCCATGATTATATTGTTACACGTTGTCTATTAGGTGAATTGAAAAGAAGGATTTTGAAGCATGTCATACTTGAGAATGGAGTAAATCTATCAAGGAAAAGTGTACAAAGTAATAAACGGAGAAACTATAATCTATTGATTTTTTTTTTTCATTTTGAAGAGTCTGAGAAACTGTAATTAGTTGAGTTGTATACGTTTATATTATGGATCTCTATTTCTATAGTATTTACATGTTCTTAAGCGGAAAAGGTTTAGAACAAATTTCAAGCGTTAATAGATATTTTCTAACAAATTACTTGCAAACCGGAGGATGATTTCGATATTGGTTCATGAAAGTTCTCGGTATACTTTGAAAGCAAGCGATCTTAGAAGGGTGCAAAATTCTAATTTTAAAATTAGAATGATCAAAAACTATTTATCTTTTGTGAACTTTGTTAAAATTAGGGGTTTACATGAAAGAAAACATGAGGGACTAAAATTGAAATTGGAGCCATTTGGAATTATTTTAGTTTTGGATTGACATTTAATTTTTTCTTTACTTTACTTAAAATTTGTAATGAATTTTGAGACATCAAAAATGAAATTTGACTTCTATATTCTGTCTTCTCATTATTATTCATTTTTTTTTTCTGTTTTTATGTTATAAAGTTCTCAACTGTTTCTTAAAAACAATATTAAAATTATTTTAAGATTTTGTCTACAAATAATATTTACAAAAACACAGAATTCTCATAAGAAAAACAATCTACCCTTTTTCTGTGTGCATAATGTTGATGGTGGTTATTGTGTTTGTAAATTAGTTTATTAAGTATCTTTTAATAAACCGATCAAATAATTACATCCACTCTGAAATATTTGTGATCAACAACTCCCAAAACTGAAAATAACCACAAAGCAACCAAAAGAAACTTTGTGATCCTTACTATTTATAATTAAAAGCAACATAAACTCTCACCTATAATAAGATGATATACCTTTAGAACATATTATAAATAATTATTATATCTAACATACTGTTTTATTTTGAGCTAATTTATCTATTTATTTTCTTTGAAAACATTATTTTATTTTTGAATTATATTGACGCTTACAATCTTATATGTAACATGTTTTTAAAAAGGCATTAAAGTGTGTTTTACAATATTAAAATTTTTAAAACAAAAGAAACGTAATGCAATATAGATGAACCAAACATAAAATAATAAGAACAAAAAAGTTAACTAATTTTGTAATACTGTTTTATTATATGATATCGAAATATACTATGAACTATATTTGTGTTTGTTCCAAATGGTATTTTGGGTAATTTTTGTATTTGTTCCATCCCGTTTCCAATCGGGAATAATTTTTTTTTTGTCTAATATCAGAAATGTCATATATCGAGAATCTTTACTATTGAAAATGCATTCTCTATACAACTAGAATTCAGGTACAAGACGAAACATGAATTACATCTACTCCAAAATATTTGTATCAAACATGTTTTAATTATTTTCATATTTTTTTACATACATTTTTATGTCTTTTTTTAAAACAAAAGTTATAATATAAATGCTATATCAAGTCATTATTTTTGGGTACTCGGTAGTTTTTGTACTAATCGGTTCTCAAATTTGTAACCCGCACTGACCTGAAGCCGATAGTACCCGAACTAAACCAAACCCATATATTGAAAAATATCTAATAGGTTATATTTTTCTAAACCCGTTTAACTAAACCTGATCGGGTAATATCCCAACCTGAACGGATTACCCGAATGTCCAACCCTACTAAAAATAGGTTTCGCAAAAATAATACGTATATACATTATATATTGCAAATCTGATTATAAATTTAGTTTTTGAAATTAACCCTGCACGTATGTGCGGGTCCGAACCTAGTAGTACTATCATTTTAAAATTCATGAAGCAATTGTATATTGATGATACATATAATTCAGTGATCATGAATTGCTTGCTGAGATTGATTAAGTTTTGGTCTAATTATGAACCATAGGGAACATAACTGTTAAACTTGTAACATAGGATCAGATGTACTTGTTCTAAATTTTTCCTTCTATCCACGAATGCTTTTTCTAAGCTCGAATAGCGAAGAACCGGTTGGCTACAAAAAATTTAATCCTTCAAAAAATACGATGACCTTTGAGTTACTTGTTGTTGTTCTTAACTAAGCTGAGCAAGCTTTGCAGCTCTTTCTGCAAAATCCAAGTTCTTTTTCTGAACCCACCATGTAACCTGGATTCTTTTCGCATTCCCCTTCCATGGCCCATATTTCACAGCTTTCATTCTCGTCCACACACCCAGATTGCCTCTTACCAAATGACCTAACATGAATCCATCTGGTCGCTGACCACTTCTCTCCTTCAATCACCGGACAACTTCCATGTAAGCTTGTTGGATCCGTGGTTGCATTTAGATGGAGACTGAAGAACAACAATGCGTCCCCTTTCCTCGGTTTCACTACAAAGATACATAGTCACATAATGTAATGTACCATTTGTATATATTTTTGTACCTTTTCATTATATATCGAATTATGCTACATGTTTGTGTGTATGAAAACTATATACACAAAATTGTTTTTTACCTGCATAACCTTGTTTAGCACATTCCGTCCAGCTATCGTCTTTCAGCTGATGTATTTTACCCTATAAAAATGTGTGATTAAATCGTAATATATAATCCCAAATCTTAGGTGAGAATATATGGAACCAGAAGTGATATTTTACCTCCCACATGGGAAAAACTGTTTCTCCACCCTTTGTGACATTGGACAAGTACATCAGTACAGTGGCGAACCGATGCCCGCCGTTCTTTAGAGTTTCCTGGTCGTAATAGAAGTCAAAATGCGGTTCATATTTCTGACCATTCTCATAATGCAATATTTGTAAGGGTTCCCCATTTTCTGATCCACAATACATTAAAAAGAGGTGAGAATAAGAAACAGAATTTGATCGTCAAAAAAAATAAAAAATAATAAGAGACAGAATTAGAGAACTATATATAAACATAGATAGCATCGGGAGTACATACCCTCCGGAAGAAAGGTCCATGCAGCAAGTCTAGCCTCCACTTTAGCTACTATATCATCCTAAATGTTCAAAAACGATAAGTGAATTACACCAGACCAATTATAACTAGAAACTAATCTGTCTAATTGATATAATTAAGCTAGGTGTATAAATACAATGCATATACCGTAACAGAAAATACATCAAGATTTTTTATTTATTTTAGATTTAAACTAGCACACATCGTAAAATTTTTAAAAGATACAAAAATTGAAAGCTCTCACTTGTCTTTTGGAAAGAAACATTCCAGAACTTGTGCGTTCTTCACTTTCAGCACTCGCACCCGTACCATCATCAGTCACCACCCTTGACTTCTCAAGCTTTCCTTTTGCCTAAAACCAATGTTGAAATCCAAAAACAAAGTTTCTGGAGTTTGTTACAAACTCACATAGATCACCGCAAAAATTGATATAATTTTATAAAGACACGAAAACGTAAGAACTTGTTTGATTCTATACCAAGTTAATCAAATGATCACATTCTTCATCTGAAAGAAATCTCTTGTATAAAAAAGCCCTGGAGAAAACCACAAAGATTCACATTCTTTAACACAAAATCATGTTTGACAAAACAAAGATCAAGATTACTAAAAAAAAAAAAAAACCCAAAATTCAGATACGCAAAACACAAACCTAGGAGTCCAAGAGAGTTGAGTGACACGAGTTGGATCAAAACCAAAAGAAGAAGCACTTGTTTTAAGCTTAATCACAGAGGAATATGAAATTTGAAAAGAAATCAAGAGAAGACAAATTGAAAATGAGAGAAAATTTAGATAATCCATTAGACTTTTTTTTTTTTTTTCGTTAGATAGACTTTTGAGATTTAAACAATTTGTTCCTTACTTGTATAATGAAGCACACTGTATTTTTTTTGCCTGTTTTTAATTCACTTTGACTAGTAGTTTTACTTTTGGTAGGTTCTTTAACTCTTTTGGATTTTGTTGATAAATAATAAAGTTTCGTGTTTTCAGATAATATGGTAATACCAACCACTCAACCCATGTTAATTCCGATTAAAAAACAACAGTTACCAAGAATACGCTCCCTACCTCATCATCCTATTTAATTGTTGTAAGAATAACCATGTTCCAAAATCATATCTTAGGGGGTTATAATTGGTTTGGGATGTGAATAGAGTTATGTAGAATCTATTGTTATTAAATCAAGATTTTATTAAAATCTGTTAAAGTTTAGTGTTTTTAGTTTGTGATTTGTAAAAGGTCATTTAAAATCTTAACAAACTTGGATTATTAGATTCAAACTTTTATAAAGTCAAAAAAAGTTTTGTGTTATTCAATTAAAACAAAAGAATCTATGATTGTTAATGAATTTAATTATTATGTTATTGGTTCATAATTTTATACACTTTATTCACAACATAAAATCATAAAAAGTATTGCAAAAATATAGAGATTGTTTGGAGCATGTTACAAGATTTTAGAAAAGTAAACAACAAAACTATAGAATACTCTCTAACAATCTGTAAAAATATTTCACATATTCACTATTGATGATTTTGTTGAAGCCAATAACACGTTATTCAAACAGAAAATAATATATTCAAAGTTTCTGATTTTGAATATCTGAACTTCTAAATATGCACCTGATACTCTTTATAAACTATAAAATTTTATGTTTTAAGAAATTTAGATT
This sequence comes from Camelina sativa, assembly GCF_000633955.1. Taxonomy (NCBI): domain Eukaryota; kingdom Viridiplantae; phylum Streptophyta; class Magnoliopsida; order Brassicales; family Brassicaceae; genus Camelina; species Camelina sativa. The sequence goes on from NC_025693.1 coordinate 7,824,691, forward strand.
AAAACCAGAAATATGCACGCCATACTCTTTATAAATTTTTTTTAGAGTTTATAAAGAGAATTTATCTAAATATGCATGCGATCTCATCTAAACATTTCACATAATCTTTTGATGATTTTTTTTCTGGTTTAATCTAAATTTCTTAAAATATAGATTCTTAATGATTTTTTCCCATTTTTAAAAAAGTTTTGAAATTGAAATAACTAATTAGTTATCAGAATTAATGTATTAAATATATACAAAATATTTTTATACTGACTGTAAAATGTATGTTTTTAATTATACAACACTATAAACAATTCCACATAATTTTTTTTTAGTTTTTAATACTAAAAAGGTTAAAAAAAATATTTTTAACACTTTTGCTGGTCAACTCTAGATTCCAATGAACAATGTATCAAAATAAATTGATCGGGATATTGATTACATGTTATCATATAGTTAGCTACATAGTTTAAAACTTGAAATGTGTTGTCATGTACTATGTTATATTATTGCTTTAACTAATTTCGATAAATATTCAAAAACCTCTAGACTATCCCAAGCTCAGGTAATTATAATCGAGATCTAGACTTACATATCTTGAAATTTCATGTTATCTGGTCCATAACTCATCATAACATAAAAGAAAAAAAGAAAAAACTCATGATAAGGGCATCTATATTGGAGGAACACTTTTGGGTGTTTTTAGTGTAAAAATATTATGAAAATAATGTAAGATCATTAGTTTAGATCTTTTGTTAAAATGATTTAATAATATAATAATCTTAAACATATTACAATTATAAAAATTTAAAAAATAACATATAAATTGCAAACTTAAAAATTTTTTATTAAAATTCAAAATACAATACCAAATTTTTATGAAAAAAAAACATTGTAAATAAAAAACAAAAAAAACTAAACAAACATATTACTTAATTAATTAAAGCACATAAACATTTTATTTAATTAATACATAGTTTAATATCCAAATTTATTCCATATATTCTCAATCAAATCCTACTTTAATTTGTGATGTTCTTGTCGAAGATGTAGATATCGAAGCTTTCGCCGTTTTGTCTCTTTCTCTTCGCAAAACCTAGATGCGATTTGGAAGAGGAAGAGAAATGAAAAATTATCTCAATTGCAAAAAAAAACTCAACTATTCACGTACTGCCACGTGATCATAGAACTAGACTAAAATCTGTTCTAATTGAAGACCCAAAAATCTGTTCTAAGATTACTGTTCATTTTATTTATCATTTTATTGGGCTTAGAACACCCATAATGATCTTAAAAATATGTAAAAAAGAAAATGAGAATTAAAAAAAACGGATTAAGACATTTAAGGCCCACTAAAGACCCATAATTCGAAAGGCCCATTAAAATGTGTGGCTCTTGTTTCGTGTACCGTACGTACGGAACAAAACCCTAAAAATCTCCTCTCATTATGGGGAGAGAGATAACAACAACACAACACTGCCTCCTTTAAATACACACACTATAGGCGGAACCAGTCCCTTTCACAAACCCTAGCAGTCGAATCCAAAATCCCAAAATACAAAACGAACGATGAAGGTGATCGCTGCTTTTCTCCTCGCTAAGCTCGGAGGAAACGAGAACCCAACTTCAAATGATCTGAAGAAGATCTTGGAGTCCGTTGGTGCTGAGATCGATGAATCGAGGATAGATCTGTTGTTTTCTCTGATCAAGGATCATGATGTGACGGAGCTTATCGCTGCTGGGAGGGAGAAGATGGCTGCTTTGTCTTCTGGTGGTCCAGCTGTTGCTATGGTTGGAGGAGGTGATGGTGGAGCTGCTGCTGCGGCTGAGCCAGCTGCTGAGTCTAAGAAGAAGGTTGAAGAGGTCAAAGAGGAGTCTTCTGATGGTGAAGGCATGATGGGTCTCTTTGATTGATTTGGGTTAGGTTTATGAATCTGTTGCTGAGTATCATTTTGATGTTTCTTTGGTTTTGTGATGATGGATATTTGTGTTATGTTAAGACTTGTCTTTCTGATGTTGGTTTAATAATCTTTGGAGCTTATGATTCTATGGTTTTTTTACTTGTGTGATTTGAGAATTGTGATTGATTTAGGATGTGAGATTGGTAATGCAGAGTGAGATTGTTTATATGTGTGCTTTGGTTCTGGTTTGTTAAGCATTTTCACCATGATTAGTGCTTAGAAATGGACAATTTAAGATTAGTGAGTCCAAATGTGCCGAGGTTTTGTGTTGTTAGTGGCTAATACACTATGGAGCAAATGGTTAATGTGTTTAGTCAGTATCACTCTCGTTAATTATGGGTTTGGTTCTGGTTTGTTAAGTAGTTACGTTTCACCATGATTGTGCTCTTAAAGATGGAGAAAGAGTAATAGCTAGGTCCAAATGTGACTAGTGAGTCCAAATGTGAAAAGGGTTTGTTTGGTTAATGGCTAAGAACACATTGGAGCAAATCTTCCTTGTGAGTTTATGTGTATGTTAGAAAGTTTTGAGCTTTTGTTTAGGTACACCAAAGTGGTAAATGGTTTTCATTTGCAACTCAAGATTAGCTTCTTATATATAGTAAAATGAGTTTGGTGGTCAAGTTCTGTGAATAAGTTTGCATTTTGTATTTGATGTAATGTAATCAATCATCAAATATGTTTGTCTAGTCGTAACTTAAGCTAGACTCAAAAACTGTGAAAGCAATTTAGGAGCTGCTCTTCTTTTGTGCCATTACTGCTTGTTTTGAAACTCTCGGGCGATGTGTAGTAAGCTACTCTATATAGAATACTTACAAAAACTTGAGCTTTTGTCGATGATGCTCTAAACTTGCCAGTGGTACCTGCTTATGTATTTGGGCTTTGGACGTTGTTTTTACTGGGCCTTTAGAAGCCCAAGTTTATGATGTGAAACTGTTTCGATTTGGACTTCTCGTTTTGTCATAATACTTTGGCAATGAAATAAAACTGTAAAATAGAGATAGTGGCTACTGGCTAGTACAGAGTCATCAGGTTAGGTGAGCTACGTTAATTTAGATCCAAGATGACAATCGTATATGAATAATTCAATTGACATCATCTAAAACGTATCAAAGAAATAGTTCTATTAACGTCACGTCACCCTAAAGAAGAGAGCATCGCTAAGCATGCTTCTCTAAAGCACACGCACGCACTAACATATCAAGTGACCAACAAGAAGACTATTTCATAATATATACTTTTTTCAAAGAAACGAAGAAACCTTTCGTAATCACTTTAAGCTTAGCTGTTAAGTTGCTTTTTTCATAAACAAACAAGAATATTCAACTTGTAACCTAAGCTTACGACAGTTGACGAGACTTATATAATTCCAAGTTACAAAATAATAATCACTTTGTTAAAGAAAAAAAAAAGATATATGTGGCTCATACTTTACAGAATATTATACACTTGAAATATTTAAGTGGCTCTTCGCATGATTCCAAGAGCAAAAAGCCAATATCTACCAAGTTTCTAAGCACTTCACCTCACCTAATAGAGACAAAACCTAGTGACATTATGTATTGTAATATACCTTAAAAATAAATTAAAACCAACTACGAAACAAAATAGTTGTGAGAATTCCACATCATATTAATATTAAACATAGATGTGATAAAGTTCCTGTAAATTTATCAGAGATTTCGTGGTATCTTCCTCAGAAACTCGATATAAAAAGAGAGTGAGTGGCAACGGAGAAATGAATCCAAAAAGAAACACACACAAATAGTTTTGTGTAATAACACAAACAAGTGATTACGTGAGACACAATCAACACAAGCAACACAAGAAGATGCTTGAGACCGGAGCGATATGGGGATTAACCGGCACGACAGTGACGAGCTTTATGTTCTTCTGGGCGATGTACAAACAATACGTCCCTCACGAATTCCGAGCCTACGTGGAGAAATACTTCAACAAGATGATTGGGTGGATCTCTTACTACGTTCACATCAAATTCACCGAGTACACAGAAGAAGGTCTCAAGAGAAGTCAAGCCTACGATTCCATACGCAACTACTTGGCCTCGAAATCTACGACTCTTGCTAAGAGACTAAAGGCCAACGAGTCGAAAAATAGCAAATCGTTGGTGTTTAGTATGGACGATCATGAAGAAATTGAAGATGAGTTTGAAGGTGTGAAGGTGAAGTGGCATTCAAATGTGAAAGTGACTCAGCCTCAGCATAGTTATGGTCGAAGCATCTCAGACGAGAGAAGGTACTTTACGCTTACTTTCCATAGACGACACCGAGGTATGATCATTGAGACTTATCTTGATCATGTTTTGAGAGAAGGGAAAGCTATTGGGTTGAATAAGAGAGAGAGGAAGCTCTACACTAATAACTCGAGTCAAGAATGGTATCCATGGAGATCAGGAAAGTGGAGTAACGTTCCTTTTCATCACCCTGCTACGTTTGAAACTTTGGCTATGGATCCTGTAAAGAAAGAAGGGATTAAGAAGGATTTGATAAAGTTTAGCAAAGGAGAAGATTACTATCGGAAGGTTGGGAAGCCATGGAAGCGGGGTTATCTCTTGTTCGGCCCGCCCGGGACAGGGAAATCGACTATGATAGCTGCAATAGCAAATTTCTTGGACTATGATGTGTATGATCTTGAGCTGACGACCGTGAAGGATAACTCGGACTTGAAGAAGTTGTTGTTGGATACAAAAGGTAAGTCTATCATTGTGATTGAAGATATTGATTGCTCTCTTGATCTTACGGGGCAGAGAAAGAAGAAGAAAGATGATGATGAAGATGAGGATGGAGAGGAGAAGAAGAAGGAAGATGACAAGAAGCCAAAGGTGGAAGAGAAGCAAAGCAAAGTTACTTTGTCAGGGTTATTGAACTCCATTGATGGGTTATGGTCAGCTTGTAGTGGTGAGAAGATCATAGTGTTCACAACTAATTTTGTGGATAAGCTCGATCCAGCATTGATACGTAGAGGAAGAATGGACAACCACATTGAGATGTCTTATTGCAAGTTTGAAGCATTTAAGGTTTTGGCTAAGAACTACTTGGATATTGAAACACATGAATTGTATGAAGAAATCGAGAGAAAGCTCGAAGAAACCGATATGTCCCCAGCGGATGTTGCTGAGACTTTGATGCCGAAGTCTGATGAAGAAGATGCAGATATTTGCATCAAACGTTTGGTCAAGACTTTGGAGGAAGAGAAGGAAAAAGCAAGGAAGTTGGCTGAGGAAGAAGAGAAGAAGAAAACTGAGAAGGAAGCGAAAAAGAAGAAGAAAGCAGAGGAAGCGGAGGAGAAGAAGAGAGTAGAGGAAGAAGAGAAGAAGGAGAAGACAGAGGAAGAAGTGAAGAAGGGCAAGGAGCAAAACGGCGACGTTGCTAAGCAAAATGGTTGCAACTAAAATTATATGAACAAAAGAAGTGACGCCTGATGAATTCTTGTTTATTGTGTAAGGTTGTACTTTGGCATGGTGTTTCTAAATAAATTTTAATTGCAAAATACCATATTAATTTTTGCTAAAAGATGCTTATTATCTTGTTTATTGTATTAAACTTATTAAACTTTGGAGTCGATGCATGGTAGTAGTTATCTTTGTGGCATTGGGAAATGCTCGTCATTGCTAGGTTCTAAACTTTGGGATTTTTGAATCCATCTTTTCTTTGTACTTTGGTTTATTTTGAACGAAAGGAAATCAAGTATTTGCACCCAAAAAAAAAAAACAGATACAGTATACAGTATTGTTAAGTTGTTTATTTTAAATGAAAACCTGGGAAATTAGCCAATTTAAACATAGTATACTGTTTTTTTTTTTGTTATAGTTCTTTACTGTCAAAAGTAAAATATCCAGAAAATGTTTTTTTTTCAAAAGAAATAAAATATTACAAAAGCCCAACCCAATTTTAGAGTTTTAATTGGCAAAAACCCAGTTAAGAAAGGCGAGGCCTCTTAAACACACAAACAAATAACTTAGGTTGAACCGTAGAGTAGGTCAAGTAGGCAATAGAATAGTAAACGTCACATTTAAGACGATAAGAACGAGCACGAGGCCAAAATGCCACAAAACGAAGAAAAAAAAAATCTGGCATGCCAATTTTTAGTCTGCATGCCATTGAGGTATGTGATATATCGATTTTACCCTTAATTGAAGGGAAAAGATATAATTGCTTTAAAAAAAAAACCCGAGAAAATTAAAAAAGTTTAACGCATTCCTCTTTCTTTCTTCGTCCCCTCTATTCAACGCATTCCCGATCTCCTCCTCATGTTTTGCTTGAAATAGCTTGAGCGCTCTATCTTGTCAGCTGTCGACTCTTGCACTGCCTTCTTCTTTGAGTTGGTATGTTCTCCTTCCCCTATCATCCACCATTTGAGAAACTATGTGAGTTGAATAAAAATAAAATTAGGGATTTGATATAATAAATCGTTTTCATATGAAGGCTCATTGGTAATTATTAGAATGTAGTTGGTTAATCGTATTGAATCTCAAGTAAATTTGAGTGGAGAATCGTATTAGAATTTGTTCTTACTCAAACTGATACCTATTTGTCAAATAACTCTCATCTTTTGGTTCGTGGATCTACAAGTAATCTTTTTAAATCTCTAAATTTTTACTGCTTAATGTTACAATTTTGTAGCCGATTAGGATGTGTCTTTTGTCTATTCTCTTTGTTGTCCTGTTTAGCCGATTAGGATGTGTCTTTTGTCTATTCTCTTTGTTGTCCTGTTTAGTCGATTAGGATGTCTCAGTGTATTAGTTTTTATTTCTCTGGTCAGCCGGTTTTTGATGTCTCAATGTGTTGATGTACAACTAAAACGTAATTCTGATGATGTGGGATGAGAATATGGAGTGTTAAATGATCCAAAAACTTAATTAAAGGTGAAATGCAAGTTGTGTGGAAAATAAATGTCTGGTGGAGTTTATAGGATGAATGAACATATTGCTCATCAAAAGGGAAATGTTTCTGCTTGCCCATTGTCAACAAAGGAGGATCAAGCTAAATGTAAGAATGCACTTATAGAAGCAAAAAACAAGAAAACGAAGAAGAGAGAACGTGAGAAAGAGCTTAGATATGAGGTGCATATAAATAAACCACATATGGATAGTGAACTACAAGAAGAATTTGAATCTCAAACGGCTTCTCACTTCCAAGGTCCCATTGATAAGTTTGCGAGTTGTATCAACCCCGAAGCTTCCTTAGCTGCACAAACACGACAACAGAATATCCATGATGCAGACACATGTTGTTCGTCAATATTGTGCTAGGTGGGTGTATGAGTCAAGTATCCCCTTTAGTGCTATTGATAATGAAAGATTCAGATTATTTTGTGAAGCATTAGGACAATTTGGACCTGGTTGGGTTCCCCCTACTCAATATCAGCGCGAACCATTGTTAAATGAAGAGCAAGAGAGGACAAAGAAAAAATTGAAGAGTTTAGAAGTAGAATGGGAAAATCAAGGCTATTTTGTGATGACAAATGCATGGACTAACATGAAGTAGAGAAGCATAATGAATTTGTGTGTCAATTCAAGATGAGGTACATGTTTTCTTTCTTCAAAGGACACTTCTAAAGATTCTCACATAGGTGAATTTATCTTCAACTACATCGACACGTGCATTGAAGATATTGGGGGTGGAAAGGTAGTTCAAGTAGTGACTGATAATGCTACAAATAACGTAGCGGCTGCAAGGATACAAATAAGAGACCAAGTATATTTTGGTCAGGTTGCGCTGCTCACACCATCGATCTGATGCTTGAGGGAGTTTCCAAGTTGTCTTGGTTTGCAAAAGTGATCAGTCAAGCTAAATCTCTCACTGTCTTTATTTATGCGCATCATAAGACATTATCCATGATGAGAACACATACAAAGAGAGGGATATTGTGAGACCAGAAGCAACAAGATTCGCCACATGCTTCTTAACACTACAAAGTTTATAAGAGAAAAAATCGCAGTTGATGTCCATGTTCGGCAGTGATGAGTGGCATGAGTGCAAGCATTCTAAGTGTGTAAAAGGAAAACAATCATCTGATACAGTTTTGAGCTATGCATTTTGGAGTAGTGTTACAGTGGTTTTAAATGTGTTTTGTCCCATGGTGAAGGTTTTATGACTTGCAGATGGGGAAAACAACCTTCTATGGGATTTATTTATGGAGAGATGTTAGAAGCTAAAAAGTTGATCAAAGAAGCTTCTAATCATCTTGAAAAGAATTACCAGCCTATTTTTCAGATTATGTATGAGAAAATGAAAGGTAGATTGGATTTTCCTTTGCATCTTGCTGCTTACTTCTTAAATCCATTATACTTCTACAGAGATTCTGATATTCAGTATGATTTGGAGATCAACTTAGGATTTATTGCTTGTGTTGAAACTTTTTATCATGGTGACTTTGAAAAGCAAAATATAGTCGTCAATGATGAGATTAATCTCTATAAAAGCAAAATTGGCTCTTTTGGAAAAGATTTAGCAGTAAGAGGATATCAACAAAATGATGAAAAATTTGACCAGGTTTGTCTTCTCACTTGAATTTAAATTTATTATTGTCTAGTCATTTATATGTTTTTTATGAGATATCTTAAAACAGTTAAATTTAGGGAATTAGTGGGCAAATTATGGATGTGTACCTACGTTACAAAAGCTAGCAACTAGAGTGCTTGCTTTGACTTCTAGCTCTTCTGGTTGTGAAAGAAATTGGAGTAGCTTTGAAGCGGTTAGTTTTTAATCTATGTTCAGCTTTTTAATGATTGAGTTAGTGATTCATTCAATATTTTATGTGTGTGTTTAGGTATAACTATTTATGTTACAATCCTTGTTCTAATACTTCTTATTAATGTGTAGATCCACACTACAAAAATGAACAGATTAATGGTCAGTCGTCTAAACAGCCTAGTTTATGTCCAGTTTAATGCAAGACTTTTTAACAAGCACAAAAAAATCAAGGAGAAAGTGGTGGATGTGATCGTAGATGATGGTAATGAAGAAGTTGTGGAAGATTGGATTGTGGAGCAACATCAAAAAGACCAAAGTACGAGTGTTGGTATTGTGTATAATACCCAATATTCAAAGGTAAGAGAGCTTTATGATGATGGTTTTGAATCTGAAGAAGAAGATGAAGTAATGGTTGACATGGATTTTGAACCAAATGTATTCCATGAAACTCAGGAGTTTCATGACACACCAATGGGTTACTAAAGTTTGTCTTTTTGTGTTAATTAACGTGACACACCAATAGTTCTTGTCATCTTGCTGTTATTTTATTATTTTTGTTTGTCTGTTGCAGATAATCAAGAAGTCTTAACTAACCAAGAAGTCTAACACATGTTATAACAAAGGTAGAAGTCTAACACACCAATAGTAATTGTTATATATTTTGTTCTATTTTCAGGTGTCGATGAAGAAGAACATCCTAATACATGTACATTTTTATTATTGAGGGTCATATTCAGTAGACCATGAGTGGATTTCCAAAAACTCTTTGTGTGCTATATTGTTGAAGACATCATCTGTGAAGAAGATAACTTATTCAATGTTAGTAGATATGATTTGTAAGAAGATTGAAATAGATAGAGCAACATGAAATGTGAGATTGAGTTACAGTCAATGTGAAGGTCGAAGAGAGTCACATATTTTAGATGACGAGGATGTATCTGTATTTTTTAACGTCATTGAATAATGATGGATTAAGACCAGTTTTGCGTGTGGAGTTATCTGGTGTGTTAGAAAATAATCAGCGGAGAGAGCCACTTTCAAGAACAAAACAAGGAAGTTCATATGGTGCGAATTATGTGGAGCTGGATTCCAATGGTAGAGGTGATGATATAGTTGATAATGCAGCAATCGTGACTGTTCCCAAAGAGGGAGAGCAACAAAAAGAACCGATTATTGAGTTGATGGTGAATGCTAATAATGAAGATTGTGAGAATGTATCACGTAAAGATATTGTGGCTGTGGATCACCTGATGGATGACTTTGTGGATGCTAGGCATGGATCACCTGTTGAGCTTCCATTTAAAGAAATTGTGCATGTTGTTAAAGAAAGGGAAGATGGTACGGGTTTGAAAATAGACCAAGAATTTTCTTCGAAGGAGGTCGTTTTGGATTTTTTAAACAGAGCTTCAAATGAGAATTGTCTTGGTGTGAAGGCTTTTAATTCAGATCCGATGCGACTTATGGTACAATGTACTCAAGCTGCAAAATGTTGTAAATTGTATTTACTATTTGCAAAAGTGAAAAAATCAGAATACATAGAGTACATACATGCTCTCAGTCTGTGGAGAGTACAAGGTATGTAAAACAAAAAGGCACACCATGATTAGTAGCAAGTGTATTGCACACAGATTATCCATGTAAGTTTGATACGCAGACTACTAAAAGCATCATGAATTTTGTTCAAGGAAGACTCGGTTTGAGTTGTTCCTACTCGACAACTTTGAGAGGGAAAAAAAAAATGTTAGTGATGTGCGGGGGAGCCCTGAAGCAAGTTACAAGATGTTGTTTTCTTATCTGCACATGTTAAGGTAGGTCAATCATGGGACAGTAACAAGTGTAGAATTGGAAGAAGACAAGAAGTTCAAGTACCTATTCACCGCTTTAGGCGCTAGCATTAAAAGGTTTAGTACAATGAGGAAAGTGATAGTTATCGATGCATCTTTTCTTAAGACTGTCTATGGTGGTATGTTAGTTTTTGCAACAGCTCAGGATCTTAATCATCACCATTACCCCCTTGCGTTTGGTTTAATTGATAGTGAGAATAATGATAGTTGGAACTGGTTTTTGACAAACCTGAGAACAATTATACCAGATGTTCCTGGATTGGTTTTTGTAAGCGACAAACATAGATTTGGAAAAATTTCTTCAACACCCTTGATTCGATTTTTGTTGTAATGTGATTGTGTGTGGATGTAATTCTATTTCTCGCATTTGGACATATAGGTTCCACTAAGTACAACTCGTTCAACTATGTACAACTCGACTTTGTATTGGAAATGTACTTTTTAAGAGTTTCCTGAAAAATTCTAAGATTCTGCTTAAGTTCAACTAGTGCAACTAGTACAATTTTGTATATTTTTGAAGGTTTTTTTTGTTGGTCAACCTCATCTATTAAATAAAGAGGGGGAACAGTCAGCCTCCAAACAGGGAGGGGAAGGGTACAGACGAAGATAGAGAAATAGACAGAACAAATTTAGCTAAAGCATATGCTGCAGAATTGTTCAAACGAGGAATAAATTTAAAAGCGATAGAGGAGAAGGCATTCTTTAGACACGAGATATCATAGATAATTCCTTTAAGCTCCTTGAGGCTACCACCGGAGTTGAGTAGCTTGATAAGGACTTGGGAGTCCGAATAGATCTTTAGAGATCGAATTTGAGAGGTATGAGCGAGTGAGGTGATGTGAGTCAGAGCACTTCGAATAGCCAAGGCTTCCACAACTAGGGCAGAAGGTACAAAAGAACGCGACGGGTCACCTGCAAGATGGTTACGCGAGTCTCGTCCTTGACAATCCAGCCTGTTCCGCTCATCCCTGTGAAGTTAAAAGTGAAAACTAATTTTCAAGGTTATTGCAATATTGTGAAGCTACAATTTGCAAATGGAAATGTATACAAGCAATCCCTAAAATTAGCTTCCAATAAATGAAAACTAATTTTCAACAATAAAAGTGGAAGTTATTAGTTGTAGCAGAATTTTTATTGTTTCCACATAAAACACTCCTTATTGTGTAAGGAACACTTGGTAAAAGATCACTTCATATGGCCAGATTAGTGAAAATTAAGTTTTTTTTGAAAATTGTTTGACGAAAACAATTCAACACCCAAGTTAATAATGATAATCATGTGGCCAACTACTAATAAATAAGTTAAATTACAGACCAACTGAAAATATGCAATAATTGTTAAATGTACAACTATGTATATGGAAGTACAACTATGTATATGGAAGTACAACTAAACAAGTATATACAACTATGAGTATATCCATGGGCCAAAATTAAAGTTGTACTTCATCAGGCCCACAAAACCTAGTGTAAATGGAGAATTTCTACTTCAACATGGCCTAGAAAACATAGTGTGAATGGAGAATTTCTATTTCAACGGAGACCACATAAAATTTTTCTTTTTTTATTAAATTTGATTTCAAGAATTCTCTATTTATTTCTCTTTTTTTTTTCGCTTTAGTAAATTCATTTATCTAGGTGGGAATGAATCCAACCTTAATCATAGTTTTTTTTTTTTTAATTGGTTATAAATTTATTTGAAAATGACCACCGGTAACTTCTCATAAGACCAAACTGGTTGCACCAAAGGTCGTGGAAATAGTCCAATGGATATATCCATGTTCCATGCAAATCATCAACCCTAAGCTGAACCCTCAATGAGAATCAGTAGAAGTATGCCGCCACCTTCTCAAGTATACCAGTTGCGGTACCATCTGTTTGGATTTCAAAGGAGGTGAAGTCTCCAAATCTACTGAAAAACATGAATTATGAGATACCTCTTCATATGTGGAAACCCTTTTGTATCAACTTGCCATGCAATAATGATGATGAGAGGTTGGATCCAACTCCAAATCCAACAGAAATATGTGGCGTCAATGTAATAAGTGCCAACATATGATCGAACTATCATCGGAACAAAACATGTCTGTAACTTGCATGTGCCATCTTTAGTTACATTCTTCAGTTATAACAATTTTGATTGGAATTCCATAGCCGGCCCAGACCGGAAGCTGGTGAAGCAAAAGCTTTAGGCATCATTTTTTTTTTGTAATTTTAGGGGCATCAAATTTTAATTTTGTATGTCTGAATCGTCTTCTACCTTTTATTATCTCTTCTTTTTATTTGTTTTATATTTGGAATCTAGTTATTTAAGTTAAAAGTGGACAGTTTAGCCCAAAAAAAGAGAGTGGACTGTTAGATTTTATATCATATTAAGTTTTTTTTCTTCTCTTGGTTTGTAACACATTACTTATAAACACATTTTGACCCAAAAAAATATATCAAAAACATTTCTATGCCCTATTGCCATAGAAGTTTTGGATTTTTTACTACTCTTTTTTTTCTTCAAACACTTTAAATTCTTATAATATGCTTAATTTATTTCATAATCTACTTATATAATTTTATGTATATCGAAAAAAAATCAGTGGGCAACAATTTTTGACCATGCTTTAGGCATCATTTACCTACGGACCGGCCTCCATCAATTATGTTTTAACGTAACTAACATTGTAATGTTCGTTTTGCAACAAGTATATGATTGATGGATAGATGTGGCTATTCGTTTTGCTACGAATGTGGAATCGAATGGAAGCTTGGAGGTTGTCATCATCATCGTTCCGAAATGCNTTTTTTTTTTTTTTTTTTTTTTTTTTTTTTTTTTTTTTTTTTTTTTTGTCAAACAGCTATGGCATGTTTATGTTGTTGATATTTTTGTATCTCTTTATTTTAATGATGTGTAGTGTTTTCTTGGACTGATTCGATGGAAGAGAAAAAAAATCAATATAATCATCTAAAGTTCTAAACAGAAATGAAAAAAACTGTTTTTATTAGGCCTGAGATTATTATCCGTTTATCCGCGGATATTCGTATTCGTATCCGAATCCGCTTCGAAAAAAACGGATATCCGGACAAATGGATATGAATACGGATAGTGAAATAGCGAATAAAACGGATACGGATACGGATACGAATAGTGCTAAATTTTAAAACGGATAACGGATATTCGTTTTTCCCGGATATCCTGTATTATATTCGGATACGGATACGGATAATACTAAATTTTAAAACAGATATTCGTTTTTCACGAATATCCGGTATTTATATACGGATATCCGGTATTTTTTATCCAAAATATGTGGTATTTTATACAAATACGCTGTATTTTAGTCAAAATACGTATCTTAAAAAATAATAATTTTTTACGGATATCCGCGGATATTCGCGGATAATCAAATTTTTAACAAATATTCGGATAACGGATATCCGAAATTTTCGGATACGAATACGAATAACAAATTACGAATAAAACGGATACGGATATCCTAAAAAAACCGGATATCCGCTCCATTTACAGGCCTAGTTTTTATACATAGATTATTATTATTATTATTATTATTATTATTAATTCCTGTCCAAAAAATAGAAAAGTAGAAAGAGTTTTATATTTGGTTTTTTTTTTTCAACCATTGGGCTACAATTGGCCGGCCCATTAGCCAAATTCCTTTCGTAAGAGCCGGAACTCGATCCCGGATATGACGGTGCTTTCTACAAATGGTCTTACCTCCTGCCACTGCATTAAGGTCACTTCACATATTTGTTTTCTTTATCCGGACGAATTTCCAATATTTTTTGGAAAATTGCTTAAAACAAAAAAGAAGAGAAACTACAAACCCTAGACAAAAAGATATATAAGAGCGTGCTTGAGGCCGAAGGAATCGACAAACACAAAGATGCTAGAGGCGGGAGCAATATGGGGTTTCACCAGTACGACGATGGCGAGTCTTATGTTCTTCTGGTCAATGTATAAACAGTTTGCGCCATACCACGTCCGACTCTACTTGGAGCGTTACTTTTACAAATATCTTAATAAGTGGTTCGGTGAAGATATGAAATCTGTTCACATCATATTCCCTGAATACACAGGAGAAGGTCTCACTAAAAGCCGAGCCTTTGATGAGATACGCAACTATTTATCCACGAGATCAACGGCTACGGCCAGGAGGTTAAAGGCCAATGAGTCGGAAAACAGCAAATCGGTGGTTCTTAGTTTGGACGACAACGAGGATATTGTAGATGTGTTCCAAGATGTAAAGGTGGTGTGGTCTTTGAGCTTGGTAAATAAAGAGAATCAATCTGTTTCAAAGGAGGGAAGACACTTGACTATGAGTTTCGACAACCAGTATAGAGATATGATCACAAAGACTTATCTTGATCATGTTTTGAGAGAAGGGAAAGAGATTGGGTTGAAGAACAGAGAAAGGAAGCTTTACACTAATAATTCGAGTACTGATTTTTCCTCTTGGAGGGACGGACGATGGAGCAACGTTCCTTTTAATCATCCGGCAACATTCGAGACTTTGGCTATGGATCATGAGAAGAAAGAAGAGATTAAGAAGGATTTGATTAAGTTTAGTAACGGGAAAGATTATTACAGGAAGGTCGCGAAGCCGTGGAAGCGAGGTTATCTCTTGTTTGGACCGCCCGGGACAGGGAAATCGACGATGATATCGGCAATGGCGAATTTCTTGGAGTATGATGTGTATGATCTTGAGTTGACGACAGTGAGAAATAACTCGGAGTTGCAGAAGCTAATGTTGGACACAAAAGGAAAATCTATTGTTGTGATTGAAGATATTGATTGTTCGCTTGATCTTACGGGACAGGGAAAGAAGAAGGACGAGGAAGATGAGGATGAAGAGGATATTGAGGAAAAGAAGAAGGAAGCTGAGAAGTTGAAGAAAGATAGAGTTCTGAAAGAGAGCAATGTTACTCTGTCGGGGTTATTGAACGCCATTGATGGGTTGTGGTCAGCCTGTAGTGATGAGAAGATCATAGTGTTCACAACAAATTTTGTGGATAATCTTGATCCAGCATTGATACGTAGAGGAAGAATGGACCGCCACATTGAGATGTCTTATTGCAGGTTAGAAGCTTTTAAGGTTTTGGCTATGAACTACTTGGACATCGAGTCACATGATTTGTATGGAGAGATTGGGAGATTGCTAGAGGAAGTCGACATGTGCCCGGCTGATGTTGCTGAATGTTTGATGCCGAAATCTGATGAGGAAGATGCTGATGTTTGCTTGAGGCGTTTGGTTAAGTCTTTAGAGGAAGAGAAGAAGAAGAAAGCTGAGAGGGAAGCGAGGAGGAAGAAGAAGAAAGCAGAGGAAGAAGAGAAGAAGAAGAAGAAGAAACAAAACAAAGTGAATGGTGTTATCAAATTGTTTGATAGGCATTAAATAAAAGTTTTACGTAGCATTTTATCTTATAAGATTTCCTCTTACCTTTTTTATGTCTAATTTATATCGATTTCTAGATTGTTTTCTAACAATAAATTAAGTGCGCACGTTGGTAGTCTACGTATCTACACCTAACCACTAAAGATTAAAAGAGGCGTAAAAAAAAAATATATATATTTTGGAGATGTAAAAGAACATCTAATAAGACTCAAATAGATGTAAACAAACACAAAGATGCACTTTGATGGGGAGTGATGTGGGATTTCTTCTTATTGTTATCTGTGTTTTAAATGGCGAGAGGCGAGGTGAGGCTATGAAGGTGTGGCTCTCGCCTTGAGCCTAGGTGCCAGTCGCTCCTCACCTTTGCTGCATGAAGCGAGACTGCACAAAATAAACGAACAGGTTAGTCACTGATCCCTTAGCTATATTAACACAGTTCGTCAGTCTAAAACATAGATCATTTGAAACATATAGAAAGAGACAATCCAATAATAGTAAAACTGAGAATTGAAAACAAAACTAAGGGAAAGCCAATCCAACAAAGTTTTAAACTGAGAACTGAAACAAAACAAAGAAACAGCCATTCAAACAAAGTTTTAAACTGAGAACTGAAAACAAAACAAAGAAACAGCTAATCCAAACAAAGTTTTAAACTTAAAACTCTAAAAATAGTTTATATGCACGATTTCTAATAGGGTTTTTAATTTTTAGCAATCAAATCATGTATGCATATATTTTGGAACCGTATAAGGCAAATAAATATCAAGTTCTAACAATTCTTACCTTTTTGTTGCAGTAGGCGCCATAAATCCAAGGCGAGATTCACGGCAAGGCGGAGAAGAGCGAGCGCCTTTGCTCGCTAGCCTCGCTTCAGCTCTTCTAGGCGATGAACCCATAGCCTCACCTCGCCTTGAGCCTAGGCGCGCCTAGGCCTTGCTTTTTAAAACACAGATTGTTATTTAAAAAAAAAAACTTTATAATAATACTGTATGAATTATGTAATCAAATTAGATAAATCTAAAAAAATGAGAAAGAGACTAAATCTTGAACCTGACCATAGTACGCAAACCATCTTCCAATATGGTTGAACCCAGTTCATTAAGAGTTAAAACCCGGCTTCCAATGTGATTGAACCAGGTTCCATCTTCCAATATATATGTTCTATAAGGTCAAAAAGCCAGTTCTTAGAAAGTGATTTATAATAGATCGTAAATTCGCAATTTTGTCTAGTTCTATTTTTTTAAAAAACTAGAATTGTTGGCTAATTGTTGTCTCAAAGCAAGTTAGAAACAAGAAAGATTGTTCATACGGATAGCATCGATAATCACTGCATAAACTTTTGATCCGTTATGGTTTCTTTGAAGTGAATAATTCAATCGTTAAGTGTTTCTCTTAAAATGTAGGTTCCAAAGTGGCGGCGTTGAAGCGCAAATGAGACTCATCATTATTAGACATTGAAGGAAACATGACCCACAAACAAAAAAAACTTGGACCCATCTTGAGCAATGCTGGAGTATCACCAACCTTAACAAAACCCATAAATCCAGTTTTAATCTTTCCAACCAAGTAACCCTAATAAGAGATTTCAATCTCACACCTAGCTTCAAGCTCATATAAACCAAAACTATTAATACAAACCCAAATTTCATCATATAATATACATACGTCGTCTTTCATCAAAATGACAAATACAGTTTCATGCCATTTCATGAGACACTCGAAAGTTGTAACAAGACCTTGTGCGAAGTGTAAAATTCTTAGTGCGAAGTGTAAAATTTAATATATCTAAGGAATTGTTTTATAAAAAAAATTATGAATTATTTTAGTTATTAATATGCAATAAAAGCATATTTACATTTTATAACTATTCAAATTTCACAATTATGCATGAATGGCATTTATGAACAAAGTTCATTATTTTTTATTGCATAAGAATTAGTGATTTAGTGTATATATTGGAGGGAATGACTATAATTATCTGAAGAATTCTTATTGATAATTTATTGAAAATATAGAAATTGAGAAAATATACAATTATTTTTTATAATTATCATAAGTAGAGAAATTATTTTTGATAAATTAATGAAAATATAGAAATTGAGAAAATATATATTTAGTAATTTTTAATTATTATAAGTAGAGAAATTCATTCTGATAAATTAGTGTAAATAATTAAAGATATTATTATTAATTAAGAGAAACTTTTGGTTTCATATATATTTTTTTCTCCACATTATATTTAATAATAAAAGTGTGGAGAAAATTTTAAATAAAATATTGGAAAATAAATAAAATAGAAAAATATTTAAGAAGTATAGAAATTAATTGTGCTATATCAATGTGAGCATATTACTAATAATTAAAAGAGAAAAAGATCACACATATTAGCATTTCCAAATGTCAAAATATTAGAGCAAGTTTAGAGGAAAGCTTATAATATATTTTTTTAAATATTGGAAAATAAATAAAATTGAAAAATATTGAAAAAGTAGAGGAATTAATTGTGATATATTAATGTGAACATATTGTTAATAATTAAGAGAGAGAAAAGATGACATATGTCAAATATTAGCATTACCAAATGTCAAAATATTAGCATTACCAAGTGCAGGTGTTGTGGGAAATTTAGGCTTAGAGAAACTTGTATGGTTGTTATTTTGTTATCTTCAAGAGTGTATGTAATGAATAATAATGGTAGAGTACACTACACCTTTGAGTATCTATTTCTTTATCTCTCAAAGTTATGGAATTAGGTTAATCAGTAGATAGGAAAACAAAACATCCTTGAGTTAAATACTTGTGACTCTTAAACTTTGACAAAATTATAGAATTAAAATAATCCATGCAACTTAGTATGCATCAATATACAAGACAACATGTTAAAGAATTATATATATTGCAAAGGACTTCATATAGATTAAAAGCAACACAAATAAAAGGAAAAACATGAAACCATGTGTAGATTTAGTAGCAAAATATTTGAATCCATACAAGGAAAATTAAAAATTATTGGATACAAATAGCATCGGAAAAACGAAAGATGAGATCAAATAAAACTCAACAAGTTATAAAAGAATCCCAATTACATTTTGTAATATGAGGCTGGGCATGAAGCTTAGTACTCAGTTTTGGGAGAAGGTGTGTACGTTGGTGGGGGTGGAGAATTGTAGACATACGGGGGAGGAGGAGACTTGTATACAACCTTAGGAGATGGAGAGTAGTATGGTGGTGGTGGGGAACTGTAAACATATGGTGGTGGAGGAGACTTGTAGTCTACTTTAGGCGATGGAGAGTAGTATGATGGTGGTGGAGAACTGTAAACATACGGTGGTGGAGGAGACTTGTAGTTAACCTTAGGTGCTGGAGAGTAGTAAGGTGGTGGTGGGGAACTGTAAACATACGGTGGGGGAGGAGACTTGTAGTCTACTTTAGGCGATGGAGAGTAGTATGATGGTGGTGGAGAACTGTAAACATACGGTGGGGGAGGAGACTTGTAGTCTACCTTAGGGGATGGAGAATAGTATGGTGGTGGTGGTGAACTATAGACATATGGGGGAGGAGGAGAATCATATACAACTTTAGGGGATGGAGAGTAATATGGTGGTGGTGGGGAGCTGTAAACATACGGTGGTGGAGGAGACTTGTAGTCTACCTTAGGGGCTGGAGAATAATATGGTGGTGGTGGAGAGCTGTAGACGTATGGTGGTGGAGGAGACTTGTATACAACCTTAGGGGATGGAGAATAATATGGGGGTG
Source organism: Camelina sativa (assembly GCF_000633955.1). Classification (NCBI taxonomy): domain Eukaryota; kingdom Viridiplantae; phylum Streptophyta; class Magnoliopsida; order Brassicales; family Brassicaceae; genus Camelina; species Camelina sativa. The sequence continues at coordinate 7,844,351 of NC_025693.1, forward strand.
GTGGCGAACTGTAGACATACGATGGAGGAGGAGACTTGTATACAACCTTAGGGGATGGAGAGTGGTACGGTGGTGGTGGGGAACTGTAAACATATGGTGGTGGAGGAGACTTGTATACAACCTTTGGAGGTGGAGAATAACATGGAGGAGGTGGTGGACACACACATACATGAGGATGTGGTGGAGATTTGTATACAACCTTAGGGGATGGAGAGTAATATGGTGGTGGTGGGGAGCTGTAAACATACGGTGGTGGAGGAGACTTGTAGTCTACCTTAGGGGCTGGAGAATAGTATGGTGGTGGAGGAGAGCTGTAGACATATGATGGTGGAGGAGACTTGTATACAACCTTAGGGGATGGAGAGTGGTATGGTGGTGGTGGGGAACTGTAAACATATGGTGGTGGAGGAGACTTGTATACAACCTTTGGAGGTGGAGAATAACATGGAGGAGGTGGTGGACACACACATACATGAGGATGTGGTGGAGATTTGTATACAACCTTAGGGGATGGAGAGTAGTGTGGTGGTGGTGGGGAGCTGTAAACATACGGTGGTGGAGGAGACTTGTAGTGTACCTTTGGGGCTGGAGAGTAGTATGGTGGTGGTGGAGAGCTGTAGACATATGGGGTAGGTGGAGACTTGTATACAACCTTAGGGGATGGAGAATAATATGGTGGTGGTGGAGAACTGTAGACATATGGGGGAGGGGGAGACTTGTAAACAACTTTAGGGGATGGAGAGTAATACGGTGGTGGTGGAGAGCTGTAGACATATGGTGGAGGAGGAGACATGTATACAACCTTAGGGGATGGAGAGTAGTACGGTGGTGGTGGGGAACTATAAACATACGGTGGTGGAGGAGACTTGTATACAACTTTAGGGGATGGAGAGTAGTATGGTGGTGGTGGGGAACTGTAAACATATGGTGGTGGAGGAGACTTGTAGTCTACCTTAGGGGATGGAGAGTAGTATGGGGGTGGTGGCGAGTTGTAGACATATGGTGGTGGAGGAGACTTGTAGTCTACCTTTGGGGATGGAGAGTAGTACGGTGGTGGTGGAGAGTTGTAGACATATGGTGGAGGAGGAGACTTGTATACAACCTTTGGGGATGGAGAGTAGTATGGTGGTGGTGGGGAACTGTAAACGTAAGGTGGTGGAGGAGACTTGTAGTCAACCTTAGGTGCTGGGGAGTAGTATGGTGGTGGTGGAGAGGTGTAGACATATGGTGGAGGAGGAGACTTGTATACAACCTTTGGGGATGGAGAGTAGTATGGTGGTGGTGGAGAACTGTAAACATATGGTGGAGGAGGAGACTTGTAGTCTACCTTAGGCGATGGAGAGTAGTATGGTGGTGGTGGGGAACTGTAAACATACGGTGGTGGAGGAGACTTGTAGTCAACCTTAGGGGATGGAGAGTAGTATGGTGGTGGTGGAGAGCTGTAGACATATGGTGGAGGAGGAGACTTGTAGTCTACCTTAGGGGATGGAGAATAGTATGGTGGTGGTGGGGAGCTGTAAACATACGGTGGTGGAGGAGACTTGTATTCTACCTTAGGGGATGGAGAATAATATGGTGGTGGTGGGGAGCTGTAAACATACGGTGGTGGAGGAGATTTGTAGTCTACCTTAGGGGATGGAGAGTAGTATGGTGGTGGTGGAGAGCTGTAAACATACGGTGGTGGAGGAGACTTGTACTCAACCTTTGGAGATGGAGAGTAGTATGGCGGTGGATGTGGGGAACTGTATACAGGTGGTGGAGATTTGTAGTCAACCTTAGGCGATGGAGAGAGATACGGTAGTGGTGGTAGAGAAACGTATGGTGGTGGGGGAGAGCTATATTCAACCTTAGGAGATGGTGTAGAATACGGTGGTGGTGGAGAACTATATGTGTATGGCTCATAAGCAACAACCATTGTTGCCATGATGATAACTCCTAGAGCGGAAATGAGATGGGCAGAAGGCCCCATCTTAGAAGAAGATCTCATTGTGATTTAGCTTTTCTCTACCAACGCTTAGGTTGGTAAGTGTTTCTTGTTTTGGTTTGTATTGTTAAGAATGGGTGCTTGGGTTTATATAGCAAATATTTTCTCTAAGTACAGCTATACTTTCCCTGATGTTTTGGACTCCATCCAACTAAATCGTGTAGGCATGTCTACTTGTGTGAGACGTGCTAGAACGTTTAACGAAAGTTAACGAGCCACTTTCAATTTTATATTTAGCAACGGGCTAGTTTAATATCGCTTCTAGCTTTTTAGTTTTAGGGTAACCTCATACCAAGTTTTAGATGTTTTAATGCATTTGCGCATAAATAAATTTATTTTAACAGACAATAATTTTGAATTAAAATGTACTTTTATCTACCTTATATATTTATTTATATGTATATCTTCGCTAAAGTTATTTGACCTTTCCGTAAATATGTTTTATAAACAATATATTCTTTTAGATTGCGTTAAGTTGATAATTTAATCTTAAGTTTTTTTTTTTCGTCTTGATTTTTTCATTAGAATTTAGACACCTTTTGTATTCCACCTGCCAAACGTGTGTGCCGTTCTCTTTAAACCAGTCCAGTGATTCAGGTTGGGTCAACTCATATTTATTATCTTCTTATATCTTGTCATATCATCGATGTCGTATGTAGAAGTGAGGCATAACCACTAGAATCGGTATTTGGCGTCGTTGGTAATTGTGTGCTACAGTTGATCTTTGGGCCCTTCAGAGTAATCTAGTGTTATTTGCGCTGACTTGTTTTTTTTATCTACCTGTTAAATTATTATTGGTGACTGAAAATTAATAATAACTTAACTATCATTCAAAAGGAGTATTATAATTGCAAATACATGAGTTTAATATCAAACATGATAGACTGATAAAAGTCAACTTTGATGTATCTTCATCAATTTTAAGAAAAATGTATTTGTTTCTTAGATTTCAAAACTCAATATAAAAAATATCAGTAACTATCTCGATAACAATACAGAATAATGTAACAAAATAATTTATTAAAACAAAATAAATTATTTTGGTGTTGGAGCAACTTAACATTTTAATATTTAAACTGACTATATATATATATTGACATCAAATTTATAGATTTTTATATTTTTTTTGTCAACAACATTTCATTATTAAATTAGCTTATATGAATTATTAAATTGAATCAAAGGAGCCAATACAAGAAATTGTTTACATACAAAATCGAATGTGGTTCTACACAAACAGTTGTGCCAACTTATATGTTTTAATTTTTACTCTCTAAGAAATTAAAGGTATTAAAAAAGATGAAAATATTGTCTTATTCCTCTCAGTTTCTTCCAAGTATGTAAAAAAACATATATCTCAGAAATTTTAATTTCTTATATATTACTTTAAAAAGTAGGATTAGTTTTCTAATTAATAAAAATAATGAAAATATTAAACTAAATATTAATATATAATATTTAGTCTTAGTTATTTTTTTTCTTAAATGGGCTTACCCTACCTAGGCCTGGGAAAAATACCCAGATCCGAACCCGATCCGAACCCGTATCCAAAATTGTAAACTACCCGAACGGGTTCTAAATCTCTAAATCCAAAAATCCAAATCCGAAACCAGATCCAAACGGTTATCCAAATATACCCATATTATTAATATATAGTAGTAATATATTAGTAATATTTATAATTTTAATAATAGAAGTGTTCAAAATATTCAGATTTTTTAGATATTTTCGATAATTTGAAGTATTTAAACTGTTTATTAGTAAATTTGGGTAAAAAATACTCTAAATTTTTAGATATATTGCGTATTATTGAATAATTTAGACTAAATTAGATACTAAAATTTTGAGTTTTATGAACTTCGGATAATCCGAATCCGAATTGATCCCGATCCAAATCCGAAGTCTAGAACTACCCGAACAGGTCATATACCTCTAAACCCGAAAACCTGAAAATCCGAATTATCTGAACCAAACCCGAACAGGTACCCAAATGCCCAGGCCTAACCCTACCGATTGTTTTATGCAGTTCAACATCTTAAATACGCCAAACTAAAATTGGGGAAAGTAAAATCCACATATTATTTAACTCACATTTCTAGTTCTCTTTGGTGCTTTTAGGTGTTGCTCTCCTCGCTCATCTCTACCATGACATGTAAATGGATTTGTTCAAATAATGACATTAAATATACAAAATTTAATTTGCATATTTAATATTGTGCGAGCAGAACCCGTACTGATCTAAACCGGAGAAGTAACAAATAAAAAAAACGTACTGATCTAAACCGGAGAAGTAACAAATAAAAAAAGAAATCCAGAAAGGATTTTCTTTATTGATCTCAAGCTAAACTCAGTTAAAAGTACAAAGGGATTCTAACTAGCTTCGATAACAAGTTAGGGTTTTGCAAGATATATTGATCCTAGGGTTATCTTGTGAGTCAAATTGTGGATCCCTCTTTTTCCCATTGAGCTTATTTATATCAAAGTAACAAATAAAAAAAGAAATCTAAAAACGATTTTCTTTATTGATCTCAAGCTAAACTCAGTTAAAAGTATAAAGGGATTCTAACTAGCTTCGATAACAAGTTAGGGTTTTGCAAGATATCTTGATCCTAGGGTTATATTGTGAGTCAAATTGTGGATCCCTCTTTTTCCCATCGAGCTTATTTATATCAATAGAATGTCGATCTCAGATATGTTCGTTTTCCTTATTCCTCGGGCGAATATTTCATTTTCTCGGAGTTGTTTCATATTCTGTTAGATTTCATCATATCCTTTCGTAATCTATTCGTAGGTCGGGTTAGAAATGTAACACTCGTACCGTAGCAAAAGACGAAACAACATGTAATCCATCCGGTCTGGCCAAAAACGTTTCTTTCTTTAAATTCACCAACGAACAAACTTCAAGATGCAACTCTTGAGACTTACTAACCTGGGAAAAAGGGAAAGAAGGGGTGAGTAAACTTGTTTACTCAATGAGGAGATCGAACTCTGCCCACTAGACATACATTAATAACATTCCAAATATAATCAACAACTATTACTTAGCATAGATTCAGAATGTTTATCAATCAAACAAACAAACAGACTTGACCAAGGATCGTAATTAAAATACAGAACCGGATTTAATTGTTAAGGATGTGAGTTGACTTTTGTGGTGTTGATGTTACGTGTAATAGATGGTGGTTTCTACAATTAGTTGGTTTGATTTATGGAACTGGTTATTAAATCAAACTCAGTTCATGGGATCGTAAAGATGAAGTTATGGTGGATTAAATTATTAGATTTAGGTCTAATTAATTTAATTGAGAAAACACCAAAATAACCAGTTAAATTAAGACCCGTTTTTTCAAATCAAATCCTGTATATAATAGCACAATTTTCTTTTCATCTGAGAGCATCCACGTCACAATTACACCAAAGAGTCGGAGAAAAATGTCGTCATCGTATTCCTTCCAGATCATCTCTCCAAAAATCGCCTAGTAGATGGGAAGACCGCCTCACAGAGTATATATGATAATACTCACGCATCTCATATGTGTTGTGATGCAGGTAAAAGCAAACTGTGATCGTGGAATCAAGACGATGAAGAGGAGAATGTTCTAGAGACTCAGTTGTTTGTTTAATGCTTTTGTTAGGTTGCTAGAATGGAACGATGTGGTCTAGAACAACTGTTTAGGTTGATGGTTATTTGATTTATGTTGTTTGCTTTTGAATTCTTGGTTTAGGATTTGTAGACATGGTTGATATTGGTTAATTATTTTATTGAAGTCTTTGTTGGATTATTGTTGGTTGAATGTTGGTATTTTCCGCTGTATGATTTGAATGTTGTTAGGTCGTTAGTGAGTATGAGATCACTAGTTAATTATTATATTAAAAGAACATGGGTTGGTTTGTTTCATTTATTCCACCATCCTGTCCAATATCAAACGGACTTCTCCAGAAGGTAATTTTAGTGTGGCCGATTTCCCCTCTTTTGCAATCAGTTTCGCTATAGCACACTACAAAAAGGTGAGTATTAATAGCGCGTCATATCCGCTATGGTAGGATTCCATAGCGCTCTTACGGACGTTGTCTATACGCCCGTTATAAAAATTACGAGACTTTAGATAACGTTTTTTTCATACGCTATAATTTAGGTGATTTAACATAGCGCTGTTTTATATGCAATATAAAATTATATAATAACGTTTTTTTTGTGCAATATTAAAGTTTATAATAGCATTTTTTGGTTGTTATCATTTTTAATGTATATTACCATAATGCTAAAATAATCATAATTACGATTTAATTTTTGTTTATTAAATCAAAATTTAAAATCTGATAAACACAAATTTATAATAGAAACAAATATATGATCAATGTATTACAAAATCTGATACAAGCTTAAACCAAAGAACTACTTAACACAGCACTTAAAAGAATTGAAATCAAAGACTAGTATGGTCACTGAACTTGCCCACAACCTCTTGTTCCATTTCCACAAGTTGGTGGCAAAAAGCTTCAAAGCCTTCTTTCTGCATCAACCATGGAAGCTACTAATACCCATATGGTTTTGTCTCTAGAAACAATGTCTTCACTTGTCTTCCTTAATAGATGTTGTTTGTCTTTCTGCTGGTGCCTTCTCTATTGCAGGAGCTTCCACCTTAACAGCATCATCTTTCTTCTCTCTTGATTTTGCTGTTTCTTCTGCAATTACAAAAGATGTTTCAGTACTTAAGTTCTGCATTTCACAGAGGAACAAAGAAACACAGTCATTCAACTCCGTGAAATGCTCTCATTTCATCAAGAAGCTGTGACCAAACATAAACTAAAAAGATCTTCAAACATCTTACCTTCATCATCGTTTTCAATAACAAAGTCAATGGAAACAGCAGATTGTTAAAAGATATCCACAATGAATCAAAGAAATAATCACCTAAAGCAACTTAAAACAGACCACAAGGATGTAGAACAGAAGGATCAAAGAAACTCTACTATTCGATTCTTGTCTCAAGATGATTAAGGTGTCAGAATATATATTCAAATGAGGAAGTCAGAGTAGAAGACTTACACAAAGAAGTTTATCCAGAACAAAACTTAACTCTATGGCTCCATCCAAACTCAACTCGATTTTGACGTATGCCTAAAACAAGTTCAAGACATGAAAAACATTACATCTTAAACACCGTAAGAGAGAAGAACACTGGTATTGAGCAATTAGATGACCATACTGAACCTTGCTCCACCAATAATTTCCTAAGCTCCACAGCTTGCACGTTGTACCTAATTATACACAATTCGTTAATATCAAAACAAAGCATACGAACAAAAAAAATTGTTTTTCTTTGAAGGAATCACTGAAATGAAATCGGAGAAAGACCTTGAACAACTGCTCAGACCGTTCTAAAGCCTCATCGCCTAAACGAAGCCCAAACCAATAACTAAACGTAGTCCCAAATCTAAGAGAAACGGAGAAAACAAACAAAAACTAAGAAACGAGCATCATAAACTGAAACAAGTAACTTAAGAAGCTGATAAAGACATGGAAGAGAGAGAGGTGAGATAGCTTGAATCAATCCATCTTGGCATGACCTTCTTTCCTCTAAGTGGCACCTTAGCAGCTTGTAGTATTGGAGTGATAATGCCTCCAATAGTTAGGGCTCCCATTGAACCTTTCTTGTGCAGCTTGCCCACCCAGCTTCTCAAATATATCATGTGGTCAATGGGCACCATTGCAAGATCAGTCCCCTCTCTGCTTCCAAGGATGATGCTTCCATCCCTTGCTTGAAAAATTATGCTATTGAGTGCCACATCAATCATCTTGAGCTCACCCTCATTCACATTTCCAGTTTCCTTCCTAGCAAAGAAGGTGTTTGCTAAGGCCTTGTGGAAGTACCTTAGGACTGGGCTTATTATCTTGGAACTCTTGGTCTTGGAGGATGAGTATGTGATGTTATCTCTAATGGTTTCCCAAACAGCATAGAGCTCTTCTCTTGGTATGACCATGCTCCTCTCACTACCAACTTCAAAGCCAAAGATATTGGCTATCTTCTTCAATGACAGCTCATACTTCTTGCCCTTGATAGTGAAGTCAACATGACCAGCCCCAAGCTCATTATCCTTCCTTATATAGCAGTGCAACTTGATTGTGGCTAGAAACTCACAGCTTTCTTCTTTATACCCTTCCAAGCAAAGCCCCATGAACTTGGTTAGGTTGCACTTCTCAAAAAGATATTCCACATCTTCATCAATGCCTAGCTTCTCTATGGTTTCCTTGTGTGGGTATCTAGTCCCCAAGAACTGCATCCTCAAGAAGGCTTCATAAAGCTGCCTTTTAGTTAAACCACAAGATTCTTCTTCTCCATCATCTTCTCCCTCTTCTTCTTCATCTTCTTCTTCACTCTCTTCTTCAACCTCTTCTTGTTCAACCTCAACTGCTGGCCTCTTTCCCTTGGCCTTGTGTCTCCTAATGTGTTCTTGAAGAGTGAACTCCATCTCTTCTTCACTCTCAGTTCGCTCAGGGTCTTCCTCAGCTGACTGATGCTTCTCTCTTGGGAACAAATCAAAACAGTCGATTTAAGTAAACGATATGTTCAACAAGACTTGTATAGTTGGAGTCATTCAAAACTGCTCGGATATAAGTAATAAGTTTAGGCGAAAAACCTTGTCGTACAACAGAAACATCATAATGTATGGAAAAACATATTTTTATGCAACAAGAACATCTTGTTATGCAATAAGTAAAAACATATTTTTATGCAATAAGTAATAAGTTTAGGCGAAAAACCTTGTCATACAATAGAAACATCATAATGTATAGCAAAACCATATTTTTATGCCACAAGAACATCTTGTTGTACATGACCAGAAACATATTTTTATGCAATAAGTAATAAGTTTAGGCGAAAAACCTTGTCGTACAACAGAAACATCATAATGTATAGCAAAAACATATTTTATGCAACAAGAACATCTTGTTGTACATGACCAGAAACAGAGTGGTCTGCAAACCATTGCAAAAGAAATATCCTCACTTGGAGCCAAATTAGTTGACTAGTCTTCATCAAAACACAACTCTGAAGACAATATTGACAAACTTTGCAATGCAGAACAACTTCACTACTCGCAAACGGGAATACATGTTCTTGGAAGACAACTACTTCTTATATCCTCTCTAAGTAAGTGATTATATTAGGTCAAACAGTAGATAGGAAAACAAAACATCCTTGATTTAATACTTGCAGATCTTAAACTTTTTTTTTTTTTTTTGAATTAGAAAGAGGTTCCGGGCCTAGGCCAGTACATCCCCTCAGGCCAGAGACCAGAGCTTTTTATATTGTCCCCTCCCAAGCATCTTTCCTCGAACCATCAACCTCTAGACTTTTCCAGAGAGACTTTACTAGTTGAGCTATCGATGCTTGGTTCAGATCTTAAACTTTGAAAATATAATAGAATTAAAAGAATCCATGGAACTTAGTATGCAATCCATATACAAGACACATGTTAAAGGATTATATATTTATTGCAAAGGACTTCATATAAATTGAAAGCAACCTTTACACAATTAAAAGAACAAACATAACCATGTGAAACTTTTGTAGCAAAATATTTGAATCAATACCAAGAAAATTAAAAATTATTGGATACAAATAGCATTAGAAGAAAAGAAAAGATGAGATCAAATAAAACTCAATAGGTTATGAAAGAATCCCAGTTACATATTCAGGTAATACGAGGGTGGGGATGAAACTTAGTACTCAGTTTTTGGAGAAGGTGAGTATGATGGTGGGGGTGGGGAACTGTAAACATATGGTGGTGGAGGAGACTTGTAGTCTACCTTAGGGGATGGAGAGTAGTATGGTGGAGGTGGAGAACTGTAAACATATGGTGGTGGAGGAGACTTGTAGTCTACCTTAGGGGATGGAGAGTAGTATGGTGGAGGTGGAGAACTGTAAACATATGGTGGTGGAGGAGACTTGTAGTCTACCTTAGGGGATGGAGAGTAGTATGGTGGTGGTGGGGAGCTGTAGACATATGGAGGAGGAGGGGACTTGTATTCAACCTTGGGAGATGGAGAGTAGTATGGTGGTGGTGGGGAGCTGTAGACATATGGAGGAGGAGGGGACTTGTATTCAACCTTGGGAGATGGAGAGTAGTATGGTGGTGGTGGGGAGCTGTAGACATATGGAGGAGGAGGGGACTTGTATTCAACCTTGGGAGATGGAGAGTAGTATGGTGGTGGTGGGGAGCTGTAAACATATGGTGGTGGAGGAGACTTATAGTCTACCTTAGGGGCTGGAGAGTAGTATGGTGGTGGTGGAGAGCTGTAGACATATGGTGGAGGAGGAGACTTGTATACAACCTTTGGGGATGGAGAGTAGTATGGTGGTGGTGGGGAGCTGTAAACATATGGTGGTGGAGGAGACTTATAGTCTACCTTAGGGGCTGGAGAGTAGTATGGTGGTGGTGGAGAGCTGTAGACATATGGTGGAGGAGGAGACTTGTATACAACCTTTGGGGATGGAGAGTAGTATGGTGGTGGTGGGGAGCTGTAAACATATGGTGGTGGAGGAGACTTATAGTCTACCTTAGGGGCTGGAGAGTAGTATGGTGGTGGTGGAGAGCTGTAGACATATGGTGGAGGAGGAGACTTGTATACAACCTTTGGGGATGGAGAGTAGTATGGTGGTGGTGGGGAGCTGTAAACATATGGTGGTGGAGGAGACTTATAGTCTACCTTAGGGGCTGGAGAGTAGTATGGTGGTGGTGGAGAGCTGTAGACATATGGTGGAGGAGGAGACTTGTATACAACCTTTGGGGATGGAGAGTAGTATGGTGGTGGTGGGGAGCTGTAAACATATGGTGGTGGAGGAGACTTATAGTCTACCTTAGGGGCTGGAGAGTAGTATGGTGGTGGTGGAGAGCTGTAGACATATGGTGGAGGAGGAGACTTGTATACTACTTTAGGGGATGGAGAATAGTATGGTGGTGGTGGAGAACTGTAGGCATACGGTGGAGGAGGAGACTTGTATACAACCTTAGGGGATGGAGAATAACATAGAGGAGGTGGTGGACACACACAGACATGAGGATGTGGTGGAGATTTGTATACAACCTTAGGGGATGGAGAGTAGTATGGTGGTGGTGGGGAGCTGTAAACATACGGTGGTGGAGGAGACCTGTAGTGTACCTTAGGGGATGGAGAATAGTATGGTGGTGGTGGAGAGCTGTAGACATATGGTGGAGGTGGAGACTTGTATAGAACCTTAGGGGATGGAGAATAGTATGGTGGTGGGGGAGAACTGTAGACATACGGGGGAGGAGGAGACTTGTATACAACCTTAGGGGCGGGAGAGTAGTATGGTGGTGGTGGAGAGTTGTAAACATATGGTGGAGGAGGAGACTTGTATACAACCTTTGGGGATGGAGAGTAGTACGGTGGTGGGGGGGAGCTGTAAACATATGGTGATGGAGGAGACTTGTAGTCAACCTTAGGGGATGGAGAGTAGTAAGGTGGTGGTGGAGAGTTGTAAACATATGGTGGAGGAGGAGACTTGTATACAACCTTTGGGGATGGAGAGTAGTACGGTGGTGGGGGGGAACTGTAAACATATGGTGGTGGAGGAGACTTGTAGTCAACCTTAGGGGATGGAGAGTAGTAAGGTGGTGGTGGAGAGTTGTAAACATATGGTGGAGGGGGAGACTTGTAAACAACCTTAGGGGATGGAGAGTAGTATGGTGGTGGTGGGGAACTGTAAACATATGGTGGTGGAGGAGACTTGTAGTCAACCGTAGGGGCTGGTGAATAATATGGTGGTGGTGGAGAGCTGTAGACATATGGTGGAGGAGGAGATTTGTATACAACCTTTGGGGATGGAGAGTAGTATGGTGGTGGGGGTGAGCTGTAGACATATGGTGGAGGAGGGGACTTGTAGTCAACCTTAGGGGATGGAGAGTAGTATGGTGGTGGTGGGGAACTGTAAACATATGGTGGTGGAGGAGACTTGTAGTCAACCGTAGGGGCTGGTGAATAATATGGTGGTGGTGGAGAGCTGTAGACATATGGTGGAGGAGGAGATTTGTATACAACCTTTGGGGATGGAGAGTAGTATGGTGGTGGGGGTGAGCTGTAGACATATGGTGGAGGAGGGGACTTGTAGTCAACCTTAGGGGCCGGAGAGTAGTATGGTGGTGGTGGGGAACTGTAAACATATGGTGGAGGAGGAGACTTGTAGTCTACCTTAGGCGATGGAGAGTAGTATGGTGGTGGTGGGGAATTGTAAACATATGGTGGTGGAGGAGACTTGTATACAACCTTTGGGGATGGAGAGTAGTATGGTGGTGGTGGAGAGCTGTAGACATATGGAGGAGGAGGAGAGTTGTATACAACCTTAGGGGATGGAGAGTAGTATGGTGGTGGTGGGGAACTGTAAACATACGGTGGTGGAGGAGACTTGTAGTCTACCTTAGGGGATGGGGAGTAGTATGGTGGTGGTGGGGAGCTGTAAACATATGGTGGGNTGGTGGGGAACTGTAAACATATGGTGGTGGAGGAGACTTGTAGTCAACCGTAGGGGCTGGTGAATAATATGGTGGTGGTGGAGAGCTGTAGACATATGGTGGAGGAGGAGATTTGTATACAACCTTTGGGGATGGAGAGTAGTATGGTGGTGGGGGTGAGCTGTAGACATATGGTGGAGGAGGGGACTTGTAGTCAACCTTAGGGGCCGGAGAGTAGTATGGTGGTGGTGGGGAACTGTAAACATATGGTGGAGGAGGAGACTTGTAGTCTACCTTAGGCGATGGAGAGTAGTATGGTGGTGGTGGGGAATTGTAAACATATGGTGGTGGAGGAGACTTGTATACAACCTTTGGGGATGGAGAGTAGTATGGTGGTGGTGGAGAGCTGTAGACATATGGAGGAGGAGGAGAGTTGTATACAACCTTAGGGGATGGAGAGTAGTATGGTGGTGGTGGGGAGCTGTAAACATATGGTGGTGGAGGAGACTTGTAGTCTACCTTAGGGGATGGAGAGTAGTATGGTGGTGGTGGGGAGCTGTAAACATACGGTGGTGGAGGAGACTTGTAGTCTACCTTAGGGGATGGAGAGTAGTATGGTGGTGGTGGGGAACTGTAAACATACGGTGGTGGAGGAGACTTGTAGTCTACCTTAGGGGATGGGGAGTAGTATGGTGGTGGTGGGGAGCTGTAAACATATGGTGGGGGAGGAGACTTGTAGTCTACCTTAGGGGATGGAGAGTAGTATGGTGGTGGTGGAGGAGACTTGTAGTCTACCTTAGGGGATGGAGAGTAGTATGGTGCTGGTGGGGAGCTGTAAACATACGGTGGTGGAGGAGACTTGTAGTCTACCTTAGGGGATGGAGAGTAGTATGGTGGTGGTGGGGAACTGTAAACATATGATGGTGGAGGAGACTTGTAGTCAACCTTTGGGGATGGAGAGTAGTATGGCGGTGGTGGTGGGGAACTGTATACAGGTGGTGGAGATTTGTAGTCAACCTTAGGCGATGGAGAGAGATACGGTAGTGGTGGTAGAGAAACGTATGGTGGTGGGGGAGAACTATATTCAACCTTAGGAGATGGTGTAGAATACAGCANACTTGTATACAACCTTTGGGGATGGAGAGTAGTATGGTGGTGGTGGAGAGCTGTAGACATATGGAGGAGGAGGAGAGTTGTATACAACCTTAGGGGATGGAGAGTAGTATGGTGGTGGTGGGGAACTGTAAACATACGGTGGTGGAGGAGACTTGTAGTCTACCTTAGGGGATGGGGAGTAGTATGGTGGTGGTGGGGAGCTGTAAACATATGGTGGGGGAGGAGACTTGTAGTCTACCTTAGGGGATGGAGAGTAGTATGGTGGTGGTGGAGGAGACTTGTAGTCTACCTTAGGGGATGGAGAGTAGTATGGTGCTGGTGGGGAGCTGTAAACATACGGTGGTGGAGGAGACTTGTAGTCTACCTTAGGGGATGGAGAGTAGTATGGTGGTGGTGGGGAACTGTAAACATACGGTGGTGGAGGAGACTTGTAGTCTACCTTAGGGGATGGGGAGTAGTATGGTGGTGGTGGGGAGCTGTAAACATATGGTGGGGGAGGAGACTTGTAGTCTACCTTAGGGGATGGAGAGTAGTATGGTGGTGGTGGAGGAGACTTGTAGTCTACCTTAGGGGATGGAGAGTAGTATGGTGCTGGTGGGGAGCTGTAAACATACGGTGGTGGAGGAGACTTGTAGTCTACCTTAGGGGATGGAGAGTAGTATGGTGGTGGTGGGGAACTGTAAACATATGATGGTGGAGGAGACTTGTAGTCAACCTTTGGGGATGGAGAGTAGTATGGCGGTGGTGGTGGGGAACTGTATACAGGTGGTGGAGATTTGTAGTCAACCTTAGGCGATGGAGAGAGATACGGTAGTGGTGGTAGAGAAACGTATGGTGGTGGGGGAGAACTATATTCAACCTTAGGAGATGGTGTAGAATACAGCAGTGGTGGAGAACTATATGTGTATGGCTCATAAGCAGCAACCATTGTTGCCATGATGATAACTCCTAGTGCGGAAATGAGATGGGCAGAAGGCCCCATCTTAGAAGAAGATTTCATTGTGATTTAGCTTTTCTCTACCAACGCTTAGGTTGGTAAGTGTTTCTTGTTTTTGTTTGTATTGTTAAGAATGGGTGCTTGGGTTTATATAGCAAATATTTTCTCTAAGTACAGCTATACTTTCCCTGATGTTTTAGACTCCATCCAACTAAATCGTGTAAGCATGTCTACACGATAATTGTGCGAGACGTGCAAGAACGTTTAACGAAAGGTAACTAGCCACTTTCAATTTTATATTTAGCAATCATCAACGTTGATGTGTCATGGGTGTATTATTTTTGTCAACGGTCTAGTTTAGCTTTTTAGTTTTTAGGGTCATATCAAGTTTTAGATGTTTCTTTAATGCATTTGCGCATAAATTTATTTATTTTCATAACCAATAATTTTGAAATAAAACGTATTTTAATCTGATTATTCTACTGAAGATGTTATTGATCTTTTCATAAATATTTTATAGACATTATATTTTTTAGATTGCGTTGATAATTTTTTCTAAAGTTATTTTTTTTTCCTCTGTTTTTCTTCATTAGAATCGAGACATTTTTTCTATCAATAAAAATTAGGAATGCCATATGTCAATCGTGTGTGTCACTCAAGAATGGGTAACCAGTCCGGTGAGTCATAGATCAGAGGAGGCAATGCGGCTTACTATTGATAGGGATCAGGTTGTGGTCTCTTTGTTTCTTCTTCGTAAGAGTTGGGAATCTGCTTATTTAAGTCCCCTTTTATGGGTAAATACTATATTTAATGCTAGATTCTTCCATCCCTTGATCGGCCTCTTTTTCATCAAGGAGAGATATTTATTTTGGACCTTGTTTCGAGTTGTGTCAACTCATATTTAAATATCGTCGTAGATCTTGTCATATCATCGATGTTGTATGTAGAAGGGAGCCATACCAAGAACCGGGTGTTGTTGGTAACTGTGTGCTACAGTTGATCTTTGGATTCTTACGCTACAAGAAAACATAGTAGTTTCCGATGACCAAATCAGTTGAGAAACGGTCGGAAAAAAAGTATTTCTAACTATTAACCGATGACAGTAAACTGGTTGAAAATGATATCATATTGTCCGCTTTGGCTCCATGTGGTTCAACCCTCACGAATTTCTTATTGGGCTTCTTCCTAAAATGCCTCATACTAATTGGAGTTAGACTTGACAAATATATTAGAAACTTATTTTCTAATCTTCAGGATGTTGGACGTTTGTTTTGTATCCCAACAATCTTCCCCTCAAACCATGTACCATGATCATATGGCCTCTTTTTAGCCAAACCCAGGTACCTAGGTTCCGGTACCCCTTTATTCCTAAAGTATCTTGAGACACCCTTAATCATGTAATCTTTTTTAAATATCCTTCCACACCGAATACAGAGCCCACACCCACTCCCCTAAGTCCACTTTTCGACCTAGACTCTGATACCAATTGTTGGGCTTTACAAGCCAAAGACAACTCTCCTATTAGAGGTAGAATTGACTTATATATTTTATAGACACTTATTGTCCGCTTTGGGCCCAAGTGGTCCAGTCTTCACAGATTTCTTATTGAGCTCCTTTCTAAAAGGTCTCTACTAATTGGAGGTAGAATTGACTTATATATTAGAAAATTATATTCTAATCTTCTGATGTTGGTTCTGTGTGAATACATAGACGAACAAGAGTAAAGTGACCTTGTCGGGGCTATTAAATGGTATAGATGGGTTATGGTCAGCTTGTAGTGAAGAAAAGATAATTGTGTTTACAACGAATTTTGTGGATAAGCTTGATCCGGCATTGATACGTAGAGGAAGAATGGACAACAGCATTGAGATGTCTTATTGTAGGTTTGAAGGGTTCAAGGTTTTGGCTAAGAACTACTTGGATATTGAGTCACATGACTTGTATGGAGAAATCAAGAGATTGCTAGAGGAAACGGACATGTCTCCGGCTGATGTTGCGGAGACATTGATGCCGAAATCTGATGAAGAAGATGCAGATATTTGCATCAAACGTTTGGTCAAGACTTTGAAGGAAGAGAAGGAAAAAGCGAGGAAGTTGGCCGAGGAAGAAGAAAAGAATAAAGCAGAGAAGAAAGAGAAAAAGGAGAAGATAGAGGAAGAAGAGAAGGAGAAAGCAAAGAAGGAAGAGAGGAAGAAGAGAAAAAAGGGGAGGAATAGACACTGAAACCCGTAAGTCGTAAAATTATTCTAGTAATAAGATTTCTTGGTTACACTTTCGTGAATGAGTATTTTTCTTATTAAGTTACATCAGGAAACATCTTCTATTAATTAGTTAATTAGTATTGTAGAATTACCACTAAACTGTCTTCCAAACTAATAAACAAAACTGTATGATATAATCAGAACCTTTTTTAATCTTTATTAAGACAATAGTGTTTATGGAGACTATATTATATTTCTTTAATAAAGTGTTTCTTTCTTTCAAACTTTCACTAAAAACAACCTGACGACAACAGAGAGCCAAGCCAACCACAAGCAACTTTCACAAATAACACTTCACAATTAATATTATTGTGACGACGATGCAACCCTGATCGACTCCACTGTTCGTCAAATCGACTCCACTGTTCGAAACAGAGCTTCGAGTTTCCGTGATAGCAACCCTAATCTCTCTTTATCTCTACTCCATCTCTGGTTTTCTGGAACACTCTCTGTGACGACGATGAAGTAAAAAACCCTAATCTCAGATGCGATCTCTTCATCTCGCTTTCTCTTTCAATGACGTTTCGAATGCTTTTACTGAGGATGGTATAGGCAGTTGAATGCCCAACCATAAATCTGGTTCTTATCTAACAATTGGTTCACTCTTAAGTATTGGTTCACTTCTGGTTCACTTCTGTTTCTCAAAATTTATGGGTTTGTATTTGGGCTTACGATTAGGCTTTTGGCCGTGTAAACTTTTATTTCCTTTTTAAGTTTTAATTGAATGCCTTTAACAAAAAAAAATTAATATTATTGAAAAGAAAAAATTCTTTCAAACCTTTACTAACACTTCTAAGTTAATTATTATAATAACAGAAACCAGTTTAAGGATGATTGAGACTAGGCATGGCTTTCGCGAGATCATCATAAAGAATAGGTTGGAGTACTGTTTTAGCCAGGATCGTGGACTTATGTGTTGACAAGACTTTTTGGAATTAGACAGACCTAGTTAATTGAATTTGGAGTATTTGTTGGATCTCACTTTCAAGAAAGGACTAAGATCAATTTCCTGACATGCAGCAGCTAATTGGTATCTTAAATCAATTTCCTGAAGAGCCATAGGAAAACTCGTGATAGTTGGCTCGCTTGCCCCTCCCACATTATATGGGTTCTAAGGACGTTTTATGACATGTTTTCTACAATTCTACTTAAGCTTGTGATTTTCACTTTTGAAGAGGTTAGACCATGCCTCGGTCAACTCTTATGAAGTGATGATCATATTATTGTGTGATGCAGCGTGCTGTTTATCTTTCCTTTTTGTTTTCTTAATTAGTTAGGCTTTGGTTTTACGGTTCTTTTTAGTTGGGCTTTACGTTTCGTTTTATCTTCAAGCTTTAGTCGGTTAAACTTAGGAGGGAGAAGACACCGGAGATTTGCAAGAAGACCATAACGAAGGCGATACGGGACTGATGTTGGTGGCTCGTGTTTGCTTAGCACCTGTTGTTTGTGACGAACCTTGGCTACGTACAAATATTTTTCAGTCAACTTGTACGATAAAAGGAAAATTCTGCAAGTTCGTAATTGATTCGGGTAACAGTCAAAATGTGGTGTCCGAAGAGGCAGTTAGGAAGCTCGGTTTATAGAGAGAGGCACACCGTTACCTTATAAGCTCACATGGCTTAACAAGGGGACAGACATTCGCATCTCTCACCGCGCCTTGGTTTCGTTATCCATTGGTAAGTTCTACAAGGACAAATTATTTTGTGATGTTGTTCCTATGGATGTCGGACATGTGATTTTGGGTCGACCTTGGCAGTATGATAGAGACGTGTTACACAATGGCAAGACTACCGTGTATAGTTTTGTCTTTGATAATAAACGCATTGTTTTGTTGCCTAACCCGGAACCTTCGTTGTTACCGTCACGTACGATCGGAAAAAAGGGTGTAGGTAAGGAGGTAGTGGTTTCTCAAGGGGATAAGGTCCTGTTTTGCTCCGCAACTGCATTTGAAGAAGAATTTCAGGACACGGGTTTTGCGGTTGTTCTACTCTCGTCGAGCAGTTCTCCGAGCATTGTCTCACCGTTAGCACCATGGGTTGAAGAGTTGTTGCAGGAATTTTCGGATGTCTTTCCGTCTGAACTTCCTAAGGGGCTCCCTCCCCTCCGAGATATTCAACACCATATCGACTTTTCCCCTCGAGCAACTCTTCCTAACAGACCTCATTACCGAATGAGTCCCCAAGAGCATGAGGAGCTACGGCGACAGGTTGAGGATCTAGTTGCTAAAGGACATGTACGTGAGAGCTTAAGTCTGTGCGCGGTTCCTGCACTTCTTATTCCGAAGAAAGACGGCTCATGGCGAATGTGTGTGGACAGCCGTGCTATCAACAAGATAACCATCCGTTATCGTTTTCCTATTCCACGACTAGATGATCTGCTTGATCAAATTGGGACTGCTACAATTTTTTCAAAGTTGGATTTAAAAAGTTGATACCATCAAATTCGTATTCGTCCTGGAGATGAGTGGAAAACGGCTTTTAAAATGCGGGAAGGGTTATTTGAATGGTTTGTAATGCCTTTTGGCCTCTCTAATGCACCAAGTACTTTTATGAGGATCATAAATCAGGCATTAAGGCCTTTTATTGGTAAGTTTGTGGTTGTATATTTTGACGACATATTAATTTATAGTTTGTCTGTTACGGCCCATCAAGATCATTTGCGTCAAGTTCTGCTGATACTTCGCCACGAAACTTTTTTTGTGGCACGACAAAAGCGTGAGTTGGGAGTTGAAAGTGTGTTGTTCCTTGGTTATGTGGTTTCATTGCATGGTCTGTCTATGGACATGAGCAAGGTCGAAGCCATTAAGTCTTGGCCTGTGCCTAAGACTGTTACGAAGGTGCGTAGTTTCCATGGCTTGGCATAGCTGTTTTGTTCCCCATTGTTGTTCTATAATGGCTCCGTTGACGGATTGTATGTGGGAAGGTAAGTTTGTTTGGTCAGTTGCCGCTTAAGACTTCTTTGATCTGGTGAAGCAGAAGTTAACAACAGCCCCGATTTGGGTCCTTCCAGACTTTGAACTACCATTCGAACTCCACTGTGATGCCTTTAAACTTGGCATTGGTGCAATGCTTAGCCAGCAGAACCGGCCAGTGGCTTATTTTAGTGAGAAGTTGTCAGGAGCACGGGTTCGCTATAGCACTTACGATGTTGAATTCTATGCTGTTGGCGTCATTACCTAGTGCATCGTGAGTTTGTTCTGTTTACGGACCATGACGCTCTTAAACACCTTGAGAGTCAAGTCAAGGTCTCTGCTCGTCATGCTTCATGGATTGCTTATTTACAGCAGTTTACATTCTCTATACGTCATAAAGCAGGCAAATTGAATCGGGTAGCGGATGCTTTGAGTCGCATGCTCACTCTGTTAACGACAATGCATGTTGATGTTCCGGGTTTTGCTTCGTATTCAGACCTATACGCGACTAATCCTTTCTTTAGTTCCATTTTGGCAGAGGTCACTAACGTTTCACGTACAGATTATTCTCTCACGGATGGGTTCCTTTTTCGCGGGGTTCAGCTTTGTGTTCCAGATTGCAGTTTGAGACTCAAGATGATTGAAGAATTACACTCGGAGGGCCATGTGGGTCGTGATCGAACACTCCAATTGGTTTCAGCATCATATTATTGGCCTTCGTTGCGACGGGATGTGGAGAGATTTGTGGAACGTTGTCGCGCTTGTCAATTGGCAAAGGGTACCGCTTCCAATGCAGGTTTATATCTTCCTCTTCCTATTCCTACTCAACCCTGGACAGATGTGAGTATGGATTTTATCCTTGGTTTGCCACGAACACAGAGGGGCAATGATTCAATCTTTGTGGTTGTTGATCGTTTCTCAAAGATGGCTCATTTTGTGCCGTGTAAGAAGACGACGGATGCTGTGCACGTTGCTCAACTTTTTTTCCAGGAGGTTTATCGCCTGCATGGGCTGCCTACTTCTATTGTCTCTGATAGGGATACAAGGTTCTTAAGCCATTTTTGGATGTCGCTCTGGAAGATGTTACACACGAGTCTAGACATGAGTACCGCTTATCATCCTCACACTGATGGGCAAACGGAGGTTACCAGTCGCGCTTTGGGTAATATGTTGCGGAGTCTCGTCGCTGATAATCTTCAGACGTGGGAATCATGTTTGTGTCAAGCGGAATTTGCACATAACCATGCCACTAACCGCATTTCTGGTTACAGTCCTTTTGAGGTTGTGTATAGTTTGTTACCGCGGGGTCCTTTGGAGTTGACGGCAGTTCCAGACCTGCGTCGCATTCATGGCCGTGCTGTGGATTTGTCGAAGATTTGAAGGAGACGCATCAACATGCTCGTGATCAGCTTCAACTTTCTGCTCAGCGTTATAAAGACAAGGCGGATTCTAAACGGCGAGAGCTAGTTTTTCAACTGGGCGACAAGGTTTGGGTGGTTCTGACTCGAGACCGGATGCCTGCTCATGAATACAACAAGCTTTGTTCATGGAAGATTGGTCCTGTTGAAGTTTTAGAGCGTATCAACGACAACGCTTATCGCTTACTCCTGCCGTCGCACATGAAGACTTCAAACGTCTTCAATGTCAAGTTTTTGTCTAAGTTTCGTGGTGACAACGATGATCCAGATTCAGAGACGAATCTTTTCAAACCCGGAGGGACCTGATGTAGCGTGCTGTTTATCTTTCCTTTTTGTTTTCTTAATTAGTTAGGCTTTGGTTTTACGTTTCTTTTTACTTGGGCTTTACGTTTCGTTTTCTCTTCAAGCTTTAGTCGGTTAAAGCTTAGGGTTTCTTGTTCTTGTTTAAATAGCCTCTCAACCTTGTGAGAAGGATAACTTTTATTGGATAATAATCAGAGCTTTAAGCTCTTTCTTGTTCATCGGCTATTCTATAGAATCAACGATCTACAAGCTTTTCGTCTTTTGTTCGGTATTCTTTGAATCAACGAACTAAACGACAACCCCTTTTGTTTGGCTATTCGTTGGAATCAACAAATACAAGGTTTATCAACGGTTACGCTGCGCCATTGTGGATGGGTTACTATTATACCTCTGTATACCTTTGCATTTCTTTGTTGAGATTTCTTCTTCCCTAGTTCGGATACTTTGGCTAACGGTTAACTAATCGGTATACTCTGTTGAGTATACTTTTGCGAGAACAACGACTCATTTTTTATTTGGTAATAATACTACGAACTAAAGCTATTTAGACTTATCATTTTGCAACTTTATGAAATTTTGTAATCTTAAGATAAGATTGATGAAGATATGAGAAAGACACAATCCGCAAAAACAAATTCAAAAACATAATGCCATAATGCATCATATATATATATAAATTAATGTTTAATAAAGTTTTATATTCATATATTGTTATAACTAAATTAATACTTTAAATAATATAAAACCTCTACAGCAAAATTTTCACAAATCAATAATGTTGACACACAATGAATCATATTGTTACAACAAACTCACCACACAAATCTACATTTATTTCTAAAATACGCTTGTATATATACGGTTTACAATTTACATACACGGTGGGAAACCATATATATAGATGTGCAGATTTTTAATACGGTAAAGTGTCGTACTACAGTAAAACCTCTATAAATTAATACTCTATAAATTAAGAAACACTATAATTTAATAAATTTTATCAATCACAAGTCGGGTTAGTGTAAAAAATAACAAAATCCGATAAGATAATAAGATAATATTTTTTTTGAAATTGCTATGTAATATGGTCCCAATAATATCATAAATTAATAATCATGTAAATTTACAAATATATATATATATATATAATGTATGTTTTCCCTAAAGCTCATATCTATAAAATAATTGTTATGTTGTATTTTCAAAATATAATAATATAAAATATTCTGTAACATGTCATAAAAATAGCTAAGTTTTTTAAAATTTTTTAATTTCTAGATATTCATCATTTACATTTTGATAGTTTGATTGACTATTAAAATACAACAATTGATATTATTATTCATAAACTTGAATTTATGTATGTCATGTGTATAAGTGAATTTGTCTATTGTATATGTAATTTATTGTTAATAATGTTTTCTATATTACAAGTTCAATTCCAATACCGTAAAATTTACAAAATCCAAAAGTATAATTTTATTTTTCTAAAATTATCTCAATTCATAATTCTAAAAATTTAAACTATTAAAAAGATATCTATAAATTAATAATTATTAATTTACACTATAAAATAATAATTATTAATTTATAGATAAATTAATATCACTATAAATTAATAAAATGTCTTGGTCTCAAGATTATTAATTTATAGAGGTTTTCCTGAATATTTTATATACAACAATTTCTTTAAGGTTCAAAAAAAAAAAGGAACTGTCGTTTTTGTTAGTGGTTTGAAACGAAAACAATAAAAATATTGCAACACGTCTAATGCAAATTTAAACCAACTTCACGNAAAAAAAAAAAAAAAAAAAAAAAAAAAATTGAAAAGTAGGTGACTAGGTTCAACATCGAACGCTTTATTACTTGCTCCAGAATTGTGGTCAGAACTCAGAATCATTTTAGTCCCCACACCTAGCTTCAAACCCATAGAATCTTCATGATTTAAGCAAATAAATCAAAATCTTTGAATACTTTTTAGTCAGATTCGTACTCAAGAACATGAAAAAAAATATATACATATGAACGCAAAATTAAATATATATTATTTTATCAAAATAACAATTAAAATTTCGTAGCATTTTTTTTTATAGAAACTCGATAAATAGAGAGTGAGTGGTTAAAGAGAGATAAGACCCACAAACAGAGCAAAACTAGACAAAGTCTTATGAGAAACAGAAGAAAGCAAAGAGATTTTCGTGGGTCGAACTCAGAAGCAAAAACAAAGATGTCTGAGACCGGATCGAGTTGGGGATTCACAGGCTCGACTATGACGAGTCTTATGTTCTTATGGGCGATGTACAAACAAATCTTTCCTTACCATCTCCAAATCCACGTCGAGAGATACGTTTACAAGTTGATGGGATGGGTTTCGAGCTATGTTCATATCAAGTTCAACGAGTATTCTGGAGAAGGTCTCGAGAAAAGTAAAGCTTACGACTCCATACGCAACTACTTGTCCACGAAATCAACAGCTCTCGCAAAGAGACTAAAGGCCAACGAATCTAAAAGCAGCAAGTCTTTGGTGTTGAGCTTGGACGATCACGAGACAGTTGAAGATGTGTTTGAAGGTGTGAAGGTGAAGTGGTCTTCAAGCGTGACAGAGAACGGGAACAAGTCTAGTATGAACCGTGATAAGGGTTCTGTGGAGAGAAGGTACATGACTTTGAGTTTCCATAGTCGTCACAGAGAGATGATCACAAAGACTTATCTTGATCATGTTTTGAGAGAAGGGGAAGAGATTGGGCTGAAGAAGAGAGAGAGGAAGCTTTACACTAACAACTCGATAAATGATTGGTGTTCTTGGAGATCAGGAAGTAACTGGAGCAACGTTTCTTTTGATCATCCTGCAACGTTCGAGACTTTGGCTATGGATCCTGAGAAGAAAGAAGAGATTAAGAAGGATTTGATCAAGTTTAGTAACGGTAAAGATTATTACAGGAAGGTTGGGAAGCCGTGGAAGAGAGGTTATCTCTTGTTTGGACCTCCCGGGACAGGGAAATCAACAATGATATCTGCAATGGCTAACTTCTTGGGGTATGATGTGTATGATCTTGAGTTAACGACAGTGACAGATAACTCAGAGTTGAAGAAGCTAATGTTGGAAACAAAAGGGAAGTCTATTGTTGTGATTGAAGATATTGATTGCTCTCTTGATCTTACGGGACAGAGAAGGAAGAAGAACTTGGAAGACGAGGAAGAAGAGGATATAGAGGAGAAGATCAAGGAAGCTGAGAAGAAGAAGCAGAGCAAAGTTACTTTGTCAGGGCTACTAAACGCCATTGATGGGTTATGGTCAGCTTGTAGTGGAGAGAAGATCATAGTGTTCAAAACGAACTTTGTGGATAAGCTTGATCCGGCATTGATACGTAGAGGAAGAATGGATAATCATATTGAAATGTCTTATTGTAGGTTTGAAGCGTTTAAGGTGTTGGCCAAGAACTACTTGGAGATTGAGTCACATGACTTGTATGGAGATGTCAAGAGATTGTTGGAGGAAGTGGACATGTCTCCCGCCGATGTTGCTGAGAACTTGATGCCAAAATCTGATGAAGAAGATGCAGAGATTTGTCTTAAGCGTTTGGTTAAATCTTTGGAGGAAGTGAAAGAGAAAGCTAAGAACCTTGCTGAAGAAGACGAGAAGGAAGCTAGGAAGAAGATGAAGAAGAAAGCAGAGGAAGAAGAGAAGAAGACATTGAAACCATAATCAGGATGAAGCTGAACTAAAACGGTGGCTGATTGATTCATTTGCTTAATGTTTTTAGTTTATTTGGTAATTGAGTATTTTAAGTTTAATCTTAGAATATGTTTTTAAATGTTTTTTTCTTAATAATGTCTCTAATTTCCCCTAACAGCAAATAGCTGCAATGTTAAAGAAGTGTTGAACGTTCGAATACTTCAAAATCTTTCTTTGGTTTCTGTATTGTTTCAATGTTCATATCTCCGGTGAATCAGACTTTTTAGGTCCGACGAGTTACCCCATACTACTAGAGTAGTAGTAGTCGTCTTGCGATATATTTGATATTTTGTTGTCGTGATAATGTAAAAGAATGATGATACCAATTAGTAAAACCAATGTTGATTGGTCTTTGGTTATATGACCTCAAATAGAATCAACAAAAGATTCTCTGTGACGAATCTGAAGATATGAAAAGATGTATAGCTTGTTCCCCAAGGAACCATCTCTCTCTTCAGTCCTATCATAAAGTACTGCATGGTCTGACAACAAAGTACCCTTTTGCTGCTGTATAATTTATTTCCACTCTCCAGCTTCTGTTAACCAATCACGAGTAGCTGCTTAGACATTATCTACATTAAACAACAAATTTGTGAGATTTTTTAAAGTTTTACTTATGAACAAATTTGTTGTGATTTTTAAAAGTTTTACTTGTGAACAAATTTGTTGTGATTTTGACTTGGTTATATAGGAATATTTCTGTGATGGATATATAATAATTTGATAAAAGAAAAAGCAAAAAANACTTGTGAACAAATTTGTTGTGATTTTTACTTGGTTATATAGGAATATTTCTGTGATGGATATATAATAACTTGATAAAAGAAAAAGAAAAATAAAGATTATTTGAAAATCTTGGTATGACGTAGTGGTACATCTCAATTATTAAAGCAAATATTACAAAAATATTTTTGAATAATTTTTCAGTCAATTTCGTACCCAAAACAAGTTGGAAAAAGACATGAAATTGAAATGTACATAAAGATAAAATTTAGAAAACATGGTAAACAAGGAAAATAATAAATAATTAAATTTGGCTATGTAAAAAAATTTATATGAATCTACCTACTTCGGCGAAACGACAATGGCGTTTTGGAAGAAAAAAGAAATAAGTTTATGAACAATACAAGGATAGGAGTTAGGTGTGTAAATCAAAGACTTAACCAAACACTAAAAAAAACTCTTCCATTAAATAAAAAGGAATAAAAACATAAAAAATAATAGTAATAAATAAAAACATAACAAAATATCATAAATTAATAATATCAACTTCTAGTCTTATAAAAAGAAGTCTAGAAGATTTCCATTAAATAAAAAGGAAAACTGTAGAGTAATTAAGCAAAAAAATCCTTTGTAACAATTGATAAATCATCAATTACCCTAAAAATGTCAAAATGGTTTGACCAAAAAGAAACCTTTTTAGTAGGAAGATATTATATATGTACTATTTTCTTATCAAGAATATGTAAAAATACAAAATAAATAAAGAGCCATGAATTAGAAAGCGACTAAAAAAAACTCTTCCACCTTCTTCATTGTGTTACATAAGGGAGAGAACGAGAGACACACAACAAATACACAACACAATCAAGAGATTATGAGCAAAACCAAAAAGAGAGAAGATCAAACCCTTCAAACCCAGAAAACCAGGAAACCAATCATCGAAATCTTGATGGGATCGATCGTGAAGCCGATGTTTGGAAATAACCTAACAACGATTGGATCAAACATAGCTGGTCTCTTCTTCGTCTGGTCAACTCTCAAGCGATACTTCCCTCGACAGATCCAGCAGCTTCTCTTGAATGCAATCCAACGAGTACCCATTCTCAAGAAACTCTCAGACAAGATCCTCGGCTTCTTATCGCCTTATGCTCACATCAGTTTCAGAGAAATCGAAGAGTGTAGATTCAACTTTGCATACGCAGCTGTCAAGACCTATCTTGGTGCAAAAGTTAACTCTGGAGTGAAGAATCTCAAAGGGAACCAGCTGAAGGAGAACACGTCTTTGGATTTGAAAAGGGACGATGTTAAGATCGAAGAGGAGTATGAAGGTGTGACGATGTGTTGGGAGATTTTGAAGTGTGCTAAAGGGAAGAAGATATGTAAGCTTACGTTTCATAGAAGTAATTGGGATGTTGTCACTGGTTCTTACTTGAGCTACGTTATGGAAGAAGGGAGGTCCATTCAGGCTAGGAAGAAGAAGGTGAAGGTGTATATGAATAATCCAAGTTTACATTGGAAGCTTCATACGAAAGGTCTATGGACTAGTGTTGAGTTCGAGCATCCTGCAACTTTTGATACATTGGCGATGGATATTGAGAAGAGGGATGAGATTTTGAGTGATCTTTTGGCTTTTAGAGATGGCAAAGAGTATTACGATAGGATCGGGAAAGCATGGAAGAGGGGTTACTTGTTGTTTGGACCTCCAGGGACAGGTAAGTCTACGATGATTGCGGCTATGGCCAATCTGATGAAGTATAATATCTATGATCTTGAGTTGACTTCGATAGAGAATAACTGGGAGTTGAAGAAGCTGTTGATATCAACGACTAGTAAGTCCATCATTGTGATTGAGGATATAGACTGTTCCTTGGATCTCACTGGAGAAAGGAACGGTAAAGACGTGAAAGGCGATAAAGAAGTGAAGAAGAAGAAAGCACTTACACTCTCAGGCTTATTGAACTTCATAGATGGGATTTGGTCAGCTTGTGGGCAAGAGAGGATCATTGTGTTTACAACGAACCACTTGGACAAACTTGACCGAGCTTTGATTAGAAGAGGTCGTATGGATATGCATATTGAGCTATCTTATTGCACATTCGGTGCTTTCAAGATTCTTGCCAAGAACTATCTGAATCTTGATTCACATCCCTTGTTTGGAAAGATCGAGTCTTTGCTTAAAGAAACGAAGATAACACCGGCTGATGTTGCAGAGAATCTGATGGTGCAAGATCTTCAAACTGAAGTTGATGGTTCACTCAATGGTTTGATCAGAGCTTTGGGGATAATCAAGTGGAGCCAAAATTTTAAGGCCGATGGACAACACAGCAAGGAGATTACCCAAATTTAAAACCAATGGTCCAATGATCTTCTCTTAGTTTGATAATGTACCTTCATTAGCTGCTTTGAGTTCAAATCTAGCTTGTAAGATCAAACTTGTTGAATTAAATAGGTACCTTAATATTAATGTAAAAGTTTACATCTTATACTTTTTTTTATGGCAACCATTACCATACCAGCTTGCGTTACATTGTGTTGGTACTCTAATTAATGGTCTTAAACCTTGCAGCTAGCGTTTGAAAAAAATATTTGAAAACCTTATAAACTCTGAGTTGAGAACGGTTCTTTACGGTTTATATAGTTGATAAACTCACTCTATCTCATACTTGATTTCAACACTCGCTTGGAAAGACTTTGAAAAGAGACTTGAAACACAGAGAAAATTGCTGAAAAAATGTTAAGTGGGATGGGCTTGGGCTGGCGGGTTCTCTATCGAAGTCAACTCAAGATCATAGATATTATACTTCTTTAAACCCTCTCCGTCCGCAAGAGTCTTTTGTAGACTCAAAACGTCTCATTTGTGAACAAGTCAAAGACAACTCCACAATTAGATTCGTCCAAAATCAAGCTTGATACGAAATTAAGAATTCGTTTTTTCAAGTATTCAAAGACAGTCAAAGCCACGAGCAATTACCAACAAGGAGATTGACCATATTAAAGTATTTAACCATTAAGAGGGGGGTATTAAACTAGATATTCTTAGGATTTTGTAGGATTTTAAAATTTTAGAATTCTGAAAGATTTTAGGAGATTTGATTGTGTTTTGGAGTTATTCTATTAAAAAAAAAGGGAAAAAAAGTGATTTTATGAGATTCTATTAGATTCTATGAGATTTTAGTAAACTTTGAATGATTTTAAAAATCTTTTATAACACCAAAAAAAGAAAACTCTATAACGTAGAATTTGCCCCAAGTACGTTATTTCTATTGGTGGTTTGTTGGCCACGTGATTGATTTCCCATGGAGGAATTTTTTTGGCTTGAGCCGTGTGAACCCTGAGGGAATCCTGGTGGGTGAAAATTTCTTCTGATCGACAGAAGTAACTTACCCTGCAACTTATGCTAAATCACACTAGTCTTATGCTAATTGCTAAACACCGGAACAATGTTGCTAAATCACACTAAGAACACTCAAACCACATCAAATTCTGCACATATTCGAAACTAAAATGTGGTTATAGACAGAAGTATAATCTGAAAAAAATGCAGAAGTATAACCAAAAGAAAATCCAGAATAAGCATGATTGTTAAAAGGTTAAAGTTAGTTTTCGTAACTTGTTCCTATGCTTGCATAATCTGAAAAAATGTGGGAAAGCTTACATGTCACCTCTTGGTTTCACCGGAACACTGTTCCTAGAAATAAAAGATCTCCATGAGCTACTCGTTCCCTGAATTGCATCCGCTGCTTTATGACTTCACAAGGAACATATACGAACGAACCAAGTGTATCACCTGAAACACAGAAAGAGGCAGAAGAATACAAAGGAATCAGAAGCTTTATACTTTCATTTTCAATCTTTTTGGGAATCCCCGCATGAAGGGTATGAAAAACATACAGCCACAATTTATCATGATGATATCACAACAAGGCCAGTCAATGACGTCTCATGATAGAGTAATAAAAATTGCAGTTCTACATATTGTCAAGTAAGCAATCAGCAATTCTTACAACCTTAATCTTGTGTGGTTTGGTGAAAACCTGGATATTATCTATTAAAGACCCACACCATATCCGTAAGGTAGAATCATCACTTGTCTGATATATGAATTTCCAGCCAGGTGGTATCAAGTTTCATTTCTGCTGCATGCTTGGCATTCTAAGTCAATTTGCAATTGAGTGGACATATGTTTCCCTCCTATCTTTACAGTTATTTCAATGATAAGATGACTGTGAGAGAGACAGTTAGATAACATACCAACAGCTCCTGCTATAAAATGCGCCCAGTGCCCTGCTAAGCTGAAAGAAGTAGAAGTTACCTTGATGATTCAGAGGATTGTACAGAGGATCTAGAGAGATAGAGGATTCGGAGGTTACTATTAGCCATTGGATTCAATGATTCTTCCCGATCCTCTATACTATTGGCCATTGGATTCGATCGATTGCAGGAGGTGAAGTTACGGTTTTGAGAGAGAAAGAGACGATGCTTCAGGTTCGTCGGTTGGGTTGTGTTATCTTGTTTTTTTTTTCTTTTAAGAAATTCTCAGAAATTCCACCTCGTAACATAGGATTTTGGTATTCATATTTTTCAACTAAAAACCAAACAAAAGTCTTGTAAAATCATTCAAAGTAGTATTTTTTAAAAATGTTGTGATATTTTGAATAACAGTAGATTTCAAATAAGTTTTGTAAATCATTGATTGAATAACAAGAGATTGTAAATTATTTTAAATGATTTTACATAGATTCCAAGTTGAATAACATAGAATTTTAGAAGATTATTGAAAATCATTAATTGAATAACAAGTGATTTTAAGAATACTCTAAAATCTTTTAAAATACAAGTTTAATACCCCCTCTAAGATTCTAGTACTTTATATAGTTTGATGCTACTGTAATAGTAGCTATTTTGAATTAAATAGGTACCTTCGTGTTAATATAAAAGTTCACATCTTAATCTTGGTGTTTAATACTGATTATCTTTGAGATTAGTAGAACATAGAACCCTAATCTTATTCCCATAAGGACATAATTTGATTTGTCAATTTACTTTTGCAATGCTAATTTGCTAGTAATATTTTCGTAAATCTAAATAAAAAATTGCAAGGTATATGTACAACTATATGGTTATTTCAGTCTGGTTATGATTTTACTTTGCATATAATTAGGATGTTGATTAGACTTGTTTTTCTTTGCCCATATTTCAGTTAAATGAACTTTTGGTTATTGATCATCCTTTGCAAAATATATATATCGTCTACAACACTTGGTTTAGTTGATAAAGTTTAAGCGAATTTTCAATTTTATTTTTTAACATCGTTTACAATATTTTTTGCAAAAAAAAATAATTAGAAATAGGGTTTTTACCTAATATCAACACTCATGAAGATCCAACTCTAATATGGTGATGACCTAAACCGATATTCCCAAAATAAACACGGATATAAAATTTGTATTTTCTCTTTATTAGACAATGAATTTTGAATTTTCTTCTTACTCCCTCCGTTTCACAAAGAGTGTCATTCTGGAGAAAATTTGTTGTTTCACAAAGAATGTTATTTTACATTTCCAATGAGTGTTTTAATGCTAAATTTTCTTTTTTACCCCTAAACCTAAAGCTATTTTCATTGAATTTAGATTATTAATCACTTATTAAATAGGGGCAAATATGTATAATTCAAACTTTTCTTAATTTATGTGAAATGTGTCAGAATGACACTCTTTGTGAAAAACAGAGGGAATATATTTTATTGTGTTAGTTTTTTTAGTTATATGAATATTTTGCTCATTTAATTCAAGCAAATGCATTATACAGAAATTGTATTTTTTTTGTAATTTGATTTATTTTAATAATTCAAGTATAACCTAAGTTTTTGAACTAAACCTGGGTTTTAGGAATTAAACATGGGGTTTATGATATAAAATCGTCAAAATTAGTACAAGTTATTATTAGTCATTAACAATAATTTCTTCCAAAAAAAACCATATACATGTATCATTGATCGATAATAATTCATGACATTATTTTTGTAGTTAAATGTTGACTTATTAGCTGTTTGCATCTATATATCTTTTTAGAAAAATCAAAATTTAGACTTTTAGTTACTAATTCTAATTTATCAAACTTAATGAATTAAATAGGTACTTTAATCTACTATATAATCACCTTTTTATTTGCTAATATAACATTATATTTGTAAGATACATAATAAACTCTTACCATTTTAATAAATATCACAACTTAAAATTAATATTTGCAATATTATAAATATCCATACATTATTTCCTCACAAATTTCTAAAAAAATC
Source organism: Camelina sativa (assembly GCF_000633955.1). NCBI lineage: Eukaryota > Viridiplantae > Streptophyta > Magnoliopsida > Brassicales > Brassicaceae > Camelina > Camelina sativa. Next base: position 7,876,520 of record NC_025693.1, read on the forward strand.
ATTTTCTTCTACCTAATCATCTAAACAAATCTTTTAGGTTTTCCACAATATTAACAAATTTAACAAGGTAAAAAGTATACAAAATAAGATAAAAAAATCTAGATATATTCACTAAATTAACAAGGTAATAATCAGTTATATCAGAGGAAAAATTCTAGTAAACTTTTTCTCTCAGACACGGTTATCAAGAAGCTTTTCACAACCAAGCTTCCCGGCGCCGGAGAGGCCATTGGCCACCGGCGTCGGGACCAAATCGATCACCCTCTTGCGCAGCTCTTTTCTATCTCTCTTAGTGTAGCTTTTTCAATCTCTTTTCCCCATTTTGTTCTCTTTTTATTCCCAAATCCTAATAAAACCTATCTCGATTCTCACCAACAAAAACCGTATTTGTCCGCCGATCTGCCACTCACTGGAGAGAATCTCTTCACAAATTTCGGACGTCACGCTACTATCGGGCAGCCGCCTCATCTTTGATTCAACTTGGCAATCGGTTGAAAAGTTAGGATTTTCCCCAGTGGACTTAACTATAAATGGCGATTCCTACCACGGTTACCGCGCGATGCCGCCGTTCTCTCACTCACCGGAGAAGTCTCCTTCACCGCAGATCTCTCTGCAGTTCTCGGCCGGCGACCTCTCTCGGCAACTATTGCGGCTCCTCTTTCTGAAGCTAGGGTTGTCCCTAGTGGACCTAGTATTCAAATTAGGCCCATTAAATCGAAAAAGCCCTGAGGCCAGCAAACCATACCAAATATGCATCAAGAATAACTCAAAGCCCAAATCCTCACCGTCTATGTGTTGCCATTGCTATGAGCTGTCCTGTTTCCCTATAACCGATGTTCGAAGACTCCGTTGGTGAAAGATAACACCAGCTCTGGTTTGGTTAATCATATATCCTGTTCAGAACCTGGCTTTAGATGTTTTTAGAGGCTTGCGGTTGGAGTACAAATCAATACGGTTCCTTAGTTTATGCTTCTCGATCTGTGCTAGCTTTAGTGATAAACTTGGTATTGAATTCTTTATGTTCATTAACGAGTATCACTTAAGCGGGCCACCTGATGATTCCAAGCATCCTTTTCGTATCATCCCTACCACTCGAATTTCAAACCAACTAAGCTTTAGTGCGACGCATCGTTATGATCCAATCCTTATGCTTTGGATGGTAAAGCAACCTTGTCCCGACTTTAAAACCATAGTCTCCCAGATCTTTGCTGCATTGTTACCGTGGGTACTCTCTCCGGTGGACTCCAAAGCATCGACTGCAATCTCAACGTCTCAGTGTCTATTGACCGTGACAAACCAGCCGTCCTTCGAACTCTTCGAGGGTGGCCTATCGACTTACCAAGATCTCACATGTGCTAATGAGCCTTCACGCCTTTTGCTCACAGCTCTCTTGGATCTACAGTTGATGTACTATCTTTTCAATCTTTTGGCATTGGGGAATGTCTTTATCTGTTTTGCTTTAAACTCTAGAACCTTTTGCTGCTTCGTTTTATTGTATCTGTGGTTACATTGAATGAATGAAAACTCTAGAACCTTTTGCTGCTTCGTTTTATTGTATCTGTGGTTACATTGAATGAATGAAAACTCTAGAACCTTTTGCTGCTTCGTTTTATTGTATCTGTGGTTACATTGAATGAATGAAAACTCTAGAACCTTTTGCTGCTTCGTTTTATTGTATCTGTGGTTACATTGAATGAATGAAAACTCTAGAACCTTTTGCTGCTTCGTTTTATTGTATCTGTGGTTACATTGAATGAATGAAAACTCTAGAACCTTTTGCTGCTTCGTTTTATTGTATCTGTGGTTACATTGAATGAATGAAAACTCTAGAACCTTTTGCTGCTTCGTTTTATTGTATCTGTGGTTACATTGAATGAATGAAAACTCTAGAACCTTTTGCTGCTTCGTTTTATTGTATCTGTGGTTACATTGAATGAATGAAAACTCTAGAACCTTTTGCTGCTTCGTTTTATTGTATCTGTGGTTACATTGAATGAATGAAAACTCTAGAACCTTTTGCTGCTTCGTTTTATTGTATCTGTGGTTACATTGAATGAATGAAAGCAATTATTTGACCAAAAAAAAAAAATCAGTTATACCAAATCCACATATATATACTTTCATGACATATAATAAAAGTATACAACATAAGATAAAAAAAATCTGGATATATCCACTAGATTAACAAAATAATAATCAGTTATACCAAATTGACATACATATATATACTTTCATGACATATAACCAAATAACAATACAGAATTTATAACAATATATATGCTATATTTATTTATTTTTATTTTTAAAATTCAATAAGAATATCAACATGTGCTCCGAGGTCCTATTCTAGTAGTAATGTAAAAGTTCACACGTTAGATTTTGTGTTTAATACGGATTATCCTAGAGATTAGCAGAAGAACATTAACATATCATCCTAATCTAATTCCCATAAGAACAAACTCAATATCATGCAACCATTTACCAAAATTCATAATAGGTTTAGTAGGTCGGGCCCGACCCAGCCCATATGCCTTACAAGTTTTGTTTCAGACATTTTCAATGATGAATCTGAGTACTCGTAAATTAGAGAGGAAACGTCCAATCAGGGACGGACCTAAACCAACTCATCAATTGTCTCAATCCGTGACTGTACAAATTGGACTTGAACGTGTAATTTATAAATTTATAATAGTCATCGTACGTTGGAAAAACAAACGTCTTCTTGAAAACTCATAAACACTCTGACACAAACCACGAGGACGCAACAAATTTGTTTTTATCAGATACATTTCGCTATCAGGACCAAGAAGGAATCTTAAGTTTCTAATGGATATCTTTAAAAAAATTTAAAGAAGAAAACTTCAAAACTTAGATTGATGCGTTACTAACTTCCAAATGCTTATTATGGATTTGTTTCTGCGTTATTGATGTATTGAATGCTCAATTTGATTACTAGTCGACGATAAACTTCAGAAAATTTAGATATTATCCAATCCTATTCTTGTTCTTTATTATGAAAGTTAGTTATCCAAATGCTTTTCAACCACGACAAAAGTTAATATATGTATTAAAAACAATGCAGTACACGTAAGATTCTTTTAGCAAAGGAGTGGGGTTGTCTATTCGTTTAAAAAAGATCCTTAATATTATTATAAAGTATTGATGGTAGAAAAAGCACAATTGAGTTTTAAAGCCGAGCAATTTCCTTGTCTTTTCGATTTTTTGTTTTGTTTTGTAATGCACTCTCTTAGGTAGCTTCCTTTCACATGTGCATGCGCATACGTACGACATAACAATTAATAATATCATCTTGATAGAGACTTGTCAAGTATACTTATTAACAATTTAATGTACCAGAACAACCATCCTCTTCACCAATAACTCAAAACCTTCCTAAAAGTTCAAGAACTCTCTTCCAAGGCTCTGAAACAGCTTCACAAGAAGGAAAAAAAAAAATGGCAACGATAAGTCAGTTATGGACAAACACAGGCTCTGGTCTAGCAACTCTCATGTTTGTATACACAATCTTCAAACAATTCTTCCCTCAGTTTGGAGACAACTTGGAACCGTTGTTTCATAGAATCTTCAGTCCCTTCTACCCTTACATCCAAATAACATTCCATGAGTACAGCGGAGAGCATTTCAAGAGAAGCGAGGCTTACTTAGGGATCCAGAGCTATCTCAGCAAAGACTCTTCTGCTCGAGCCAAGAAGCTTAAAGCCAGCACAACTAAAGGAAGCAAATCCCTTGTTCTGAGCATGGATGATAAGGAAGAGATCACTGACGATTTCGAGGGCGTTAGGGTTTGGTGGCAGTCGAAGAAAGAAGGAGCTAGTAGACAATCGTTCTCGTTTTACCCTGAAGCTGATGAGAAGAGGTTTTACATGTTGAGGTTCCATAGACGTGACCGAGAAGTAATCATAAAGAAGTATCTTGACCATGTTATGAGAGAAGGGAAGACGATAGAGCTTAAGAACAGAGAGAGGAAGCTTTATTCGAATACTCCAGGACAGAGCCACGGAAACAACACTAAGTGGAGTCATGTAACGTTTGAGCATCCAGCTACGTTTGATACTCTAGCTATGGAGGAGACGAAGAAGGAAGAGATCAAGAGCGACTTGGTTAAGTTTAGTAAGAGTAAAGATTATTACAAGAAGATTGGCAAAGCGTGGAAGAGAGGGTATCTTTTGTTTGGACCACCTGGAACTGGGAAATCAACCATGATCGCAGCTATGGCTAATTTCTTGGAGTATGATGTTTACGATCTTGAATTGACAACGGTGAAGGATAATACACATCTGAGGAGGTTGTTGATTGAGACGTCCGCTAAATCGATTATTGTGATTGAAGATATCGACTGTTCGCTTAATCTCACGGGACAGAGGAAGAAGAAGGAGGAGGAAGAGGAAGATGGAGATGATAAGAACATGATTGAGAAGAAGATGATGAAAAATGAAGGTGAGAATAAAGAGAGCAAAGTTACTTTATCAGGGCTACTTAATTTCATTGATGGGTTATGGTCAGCTTGTGGTGGGGAGAGGATCATTGTGTTCACTACAAACTTTGTGGACAAGCTAGATCCGGCTTTGATTAGGAAAGGAAGAATGGATAAGCATATAGAGATGTCGTATTGCTGTTTCGAGGCGTTCAAGGTGTTGGCCAAGAACTATTTGGATGTTGAGGAGAGTGAGATGTTTGAAGAGATAAAGAGGTTGCTTGAGGTTGAAGAAATCAAGATGACACCAGCGGATGTTGGGGGGAACCTGTTGCCGAAATCAGAAAAGGAAGGAGCTGAGACTTGTTTGAAGCGATTGATTGAAGCGTTGAAGGAAGAAAAGGAGGAAGCGAAGAGGAAGGTCGAGGAAGAGGCGAAAAAGAGGAAGGAAGAAGAGGAAGAGAAGAAGAGGAAAAAGGAAAAGAAAGCAGAGATGGATGCAGAGAAAGAGAAGAAGAAAAAGATTGAAGAAAATGGTGAAGAAGAGTGTGGAGTTTGAAGGGAAAATGTTGGATTAATATATTATCTAGTTGAAAAGAATTGTAGTCTCGTCCATCTTATGAATGTTTTGTGTTTCATTTAGCTAATCAGAAGATTCAGACCATTGCTCAGCCGTGTTTCAAGAAGAAAAATAATTACGTATGGTCCAAGAAATGGAGCTGAGATGTACATAAAAAAACCTAGCACCAAAAATCATCGTTTGTAAACGGATAATATTAATAGGGAAACAGAGTCTCATCTCTACGAGAGTTTGCCACTAAAGATCATTGCTTAAAGCCTAGAAACATTTCAGTGTTATGTTTAGACCTACTTAATCAGTCATTTGATAGTCAATCCTTACCGGATTTATTTGCAAAAAGAACATAGAAAAAAAAACAAAAAGACATTTTTCAACATTGGATAGATCATAGAACTCTGCTGATATACATAAATATTTCAAAAAAAAATTATAGACAAATATTTACTGATTTATTTGCAAAAGGTTATAGTATATATTGGTCATTATCAGTAATTGGATAGATTATAGAACTTTGCTGATATATGTTAAAAACATTTTTACAGATCCTCATCGGCGCCGATTGTGGCAGTGTGAGATACCACTTCCACAAATCGAAAGTCTCATCTTTGTTCTTAAATGCTACATGCTACATGTTTTTTGACTTCGTATTGGTCTTCTTAATGGATCTCATTTGATTTAGATATGCTCATGCATTATTGTCATAATTTCCAACTTATTGTAAGAAAAGGGTCAACTATTATGCGGCTCCAAGCAAGCGTAATAATAGAACCGTATTAAATGTATTTTAATATAAAATCTGAAGATTTTGTAATGGCAGAGGAAAGTGTTGGCAATTTCAATAGAGGACCGAAGTATGATCTTATCTATGCATGGAACAAGTTTTTAACTTCGGTGGTGAAAATGTGTTTTACGCCAAGTTGTTGGACGCCAATTAAAATCCACTATAAATGGTCGCAAATTTCCAAAGATGTATTAAATTCCTCACACCTAGAACAGTCATCATCGCAAAACCAAAACACACAAACTTCTCTGTTTTTTATTTTTGGTGAAGACAAACTTCTCTGTTTAGCTTTGAGAATGAGTTTCTCAAAGAATAACTTATTTTTATTATTATTTATTATATTATAGTCATGTTTTGTTTCATGAAAATTCTTTATAAGTGACTTTATTTAAATTATTTTACTAATCTATGGATACACAAGATGAAGTATGGAGCGTTGAACCAATCGACTTAATGTTAATTCGTTTAATCCATAACGAATAATGGTTTAGTTTACGTAAACATGTTCACATAAAACTAGCAAGCAAATCAAAACATACTAAAGTTGTCAACTATGTCCCTGATCATCAACTACGAAAGTTTTAGAGAAAGACGAGTAACATGCATGATTGCTTGGCCGGTCTGCCATATGGATGTAAACTCCGGTAATCCTATGAGAGGTTCATTGGTAACCGTTATCGGAGAGGTTCATCCAACAATAGAGACTTACTTATTAGAGAATGTATGTTAGTATGTAGTTGGTTTACCTTGGCTTAATCTCTTGTATAGTTTGGTTAGCATAGTGGTTTAGTTTCACTTGTATTTTAATCTTAATTTGTATCTCACTTCACACTTGAATGAAAAAATTATCTTTTCCCAGATTCTGTTTCATCTTTTTCAATCTTGTTCATGGGAAAGTTGATAGTACTTTATGCGATTTTGTGTAAAGTAGTTGTCATTCAAGTTATAATATAACTAGGTACTAACCCGCGGAAAACCGCGGTCTGAACTTTTTTTTAATGAAAATTTGTAAAAATTTATTTTGTTATTATGTTATTTATAATAGTTTGTGATTAAAAATTTGGTTTTCTTATATTATAATTTTTGTATTTTAAAAATATTTATTGAAAAAATGTCAATAAATATTTGCATGTAATGACTAAAGTCTATTATTTATTTTTCTTTCTCTCTCTCTGTATTTGAAACTGAGTAATTCAAACAAATAAAATAAAAATAGGGAAAATTAAAGAAGAAACTGATAAGATAATATATCTATATCTTTTATTTTTTTTTATTTTTTTTTTTATTTTTAAAATCTAAGCCGTTAAATGAAACTGTTATGTATTTTATTTGATTAGATTTTTGATAAAAATTTTAATCTGTGCTGCAAAATTTTTTTGATAAAATTTGTAGTTATATATATTTTATTCGATTAGATTTTTAAAATCTTAGATGTTAATTTTTGTTTTTTAAGTACGAATTAGTTTGGATTCTAATAGATTTTTTTTTTTACTTTTCTACAATATATTTTATTTGATGTGTTCCCCATTTTCGTTTTTTAATTAATTATATTTATTTAATTAATTAATTAATTTTAATTAAGTTTTTCTAATGGCAATTGAATGTAATTTTTTACACATTTTAAGGTTAGTTTTATATTTGTACTTCCCAATTAATATAGTAGTAAGTATTTCTTAATTTTTAAAATCTAAGCCGTTAAATGGAACTGTTATATATTTTATTTGATTAGATTTTTGATAAAAATTTTAATCCGTGCTGCAAATTTTTTTTGATGAAATTTGTAGTTATATATATTTTATTCGATTAGATTTTTAAAATCTTAGCTGTTAATTTTTGTTTTTTTAAATACGAATTAGTTTGGATTCTAATAGATTTTTTTTACTTTTCTACAATTTATTTTATTTGATGTGTTTCCCATTTTCGTTTTTTAATTAATTATATTTATTTAATTAATTAATTAATCTTAATTAAGTTTTTCTAATGGCAAATTGAATGTAATTTTTTATACATTTTAATGTTAGTTTCATATTTATACTTCTCAATTAATATAGTAGGATTTAGGCGAATAAGATAAAATTTATGTAACGTACGTTCATTTGTTAGCTTGAATTAGAACTTTGATCCTCGTCAGCTTCTAGTTCGGATATCATTTGTTTGTTATCTCTAGTTAAAATACGATAAGGAATACTTTTAATATGAAACTAGATATTTATTCGCGGGACTAATTTTTTTTTTTTAAAGGGCAAATTGTACAATAAATTAACTATATATGTAAGTTATTAATATTTTTACATGTACTACCCTTATATAGTCCAGAAATATATAGATAACTGTGTTTATGTTTACTTTTTTATAATATAGGAACGATATCAAACCGTTGATTTTAAATGTATACAATCTAGAAATATAATGTTTTGTTATTTTTTAGTTTACAATATAAAAGTTATTGAATTTAAATTATTGAATATAATAAATATAGAAATTATCTTAAATTTGTTATTAATAATTTTTTTTTGAAATTCGTAATAAGATATGAGGAATATTCAATTTTTAACACCTTTGAAGCGAAGATTGATTGAAGAAGGGGAAGCCATCGGCGGCGAGATCTGGTTGTGGTAGAGACGGATCCGTGTTTTAACGGTTCAGTCTTGGTTGTGGCTTGGTTCTGGTGGTTCTCTTGCGGCTGGTGGTTTGAAGGAGACGAACGCTCGTTTCCTAGTCTGGTGATTCTCTCTTCTTTGGACTGCGGGTTTTGCAATTAGGCTGTGTTGTTGGTGTTAGTATGGCTTCAACCGATGGTTTCAAGTTGCAAAGAGAAGTTTGTTGGTTTGTGTCCTCTCTCAAACTTGCCTTCTCTGTTGGTTGGAACTCAATCCTTAGTTCTTCTGCTCTATTAGGTCTCCTGCTAGTCAGTGTTTGCGCTATATGCTAGGTTTCGTTCTTTTTGCTTGTCAACTGGATGGTATTTTGTTGCTAGCCATCTACTAGCCCACTTCGGCGGCTCTGTTGAGTTGTGGTTTTGGGTTCTAGGCATAGTAGTGGAATCGTCTTTCAGCTGTTCTCTTGCGAGGAGGTCACCAGTTTTGATTCTGTAGATGGTTAAAGCTGGGTCGACGAGGGTTCGCGTGTAAGAGCTGCTAGTCCTCTTTGGCTTGTCTCAGGTCGAATCTCAAGGTTTCTTCTTTGTCCCTAGTTTGGCTCGCCTTCTCTTGACTGGATTTGTGCGACTGGATGGTTGTGGTTTCTGTTTCTCTGATGTCGTTCGAGCTTGCTTTCGTTCCTTCCGGTGCTGATGATGGTTTGTCGACGGTGTACTATCATGGTTTATGGCACTTTCGGTCTTATCGGTACTCTTTGGCGTTTACAGGTTCTATGGGAAAGCTTGTGAGTTTCTTTCTGATTCAGCTGGGCAGTTTTAGTACTTTGGTTTTTGTTTATTCCTTAGTAACCTGTTTTTCTAGGTTGTTTAGTCTTTGTACTTTTGTTTCCAGAAGTTTGTAACTTGACGGCTTATGTCTTTGGAAATATGTTACTTGCTAGCTTAAGCTTCTATTATTTGGGTTTAGTGTTAGGTGATTTCTTTGTTTCACCTTTGACAAAGAAAAAAAAAACTTTTCGGGGCTATTGGCAACAAATAATTGCTATAAAAATTTGTTTATTTATCAGCCAATAAAAAATTGATAACTATAGGAATTGTAACTTATTAGGGACTAAACCATATATATAGTTGGCTTTATAATGTTGGGCTTGTTACGTATTAGTCACCGTCTAAGATGGTTGTGTAAACCCTAGTGATGTCATGTATATAAGCTGTTTCATAGCTGATTATTAAAGCAAGGCAGTTTGATAACCAATTCTACATAACTAAAACTAGTTTTCTTCCTATAACTCTATTATATAGGAATTTAATTATTGAGCATAAGCATAACACACTCACACACACACACACAAAACAAAAAAAAGAGAGTAGAACGTACGTAATAAGATGGATTCCGTATATATAAGTGTAGCACGTAGTAGAAAACGGTCTAGATGATGTTGATTACATTTTAGAATCACCTATTACCTATGGAGATAAAAATAAAAAGAATTTAGATAGAAATGAAAATTGAATGGTTCAAAGGGCGTGTAACAACGCGTAAACAGTTTAACTAATTAAAATGTGCGTAAGCAATTGCATTTATTTTGGATTTTATTACCTCTATCCGTGGTTTTGTCGGAAATCGTACACACGATATCCATATCTTATCGCATTCACATAGTTGTTGTAATGATTCATTTGAGCACCTAAAAGTGGTGTGAAATTGGCTTAAAACACGCAGGACGAAGCGTTCACATTACACGGTTCTTTATTTGGACAAACACATCTTTATCTTCTTCCATAAGTTGTGGAAAAATGTGGCCAAACCTGATATGTGTATTATATACACATTTAAACAAATATGATTTGTAATATATATATATATATACTAGGAGTTGTCCCGTGCTACGCACGGGCTTATCTTAGTATTTGTTCGATTGGTAATTTTTTTAACTGTTAGATTTTTATATTTCTGTATTTTGCTTTCTTAATTGGATTTTTTTTAATTGATAAAAATTATATAAATTTTAGGGAGAAGAGTATGTATCTTAAGTAATTAAACTACACCCTCATGTATAATAATAACAAAATGTTTAAAAGCTTAGACTGATTCTTTTTTAGGACATGTTGTTTTGCGATGTAACCATTTTCCAATACACTTAAGGCAAATTTTGTGATTATAAAATAGATGATTTATGTAATATATTTGTAAACATTGAAATGATATTTAACATTAAAATGGTCAATCAATATTTAAACAACTTCCAGAATACTAAATTGTTTGATGTAAGCTGTATGGGCAAATGATCATCGTCTTTGTTCTGTTGGGTCAAGACGTAATGTGTCAACTAAAAATTATAGACTCATATAGTCATATTAATACATGTCACTTTCAAATTACGACAATAACTTGTTTGGATGTTGTTTCCGCTGTGGCTTTACAGAAATAGCCGAGATCTACCATCATTGTTGAGTTTTGAATTTATCCCATGAGTAATCTTTTATTAAATATGGTGAAGTTTAGAGATATAAAATAAATATTATATTCCTTAATATTGCACATTTTTCATCCTCAGATTCAGATAATGTGTAATTTATTTCTCTTTTAACTGTTGGTAACCCCTAACATCAAAAGCACATTTTTGTCCTGTCAACACAAGATGGAAAATGATACGAATCCTTCAAACTTCAAAGCCTATTCAGTGGCTTTAAACCAAAAATAAAATAAAATAAAGATCACCTTTTGGTGATTTTATTCACTTCGACATTGATTAAGGCAAATCCTCATCATCTTTATTTTGTTGTTACGTGAAGACATAAGCGAAAGTTGAAATTGAAGTCCCATATCACAAGTTAACTGAAATCAATTACAAATCACTTCGTCTAACGTTGTTTCTTCTAATGTCTTCCTTCGATATATATATAATAGAGATATGATCATCTATTTTAAGCTTTAGGTCTCCCTATCCGTAGTAATCTTAACAAATATCCAAGTTAGAATAATATATAAATAAAAGAATGTATAATGAAATTTTAAACTCAAAAAATCATTTTCTAACACAATTATACCGTTGTGTGATATATATCTTAGGCTAAGCTGCATTGTTTTAACTTTATGAATATGTCGTAGTGTACATGCACGTAGGCTCATGGTGTCTCCATAACTTAATAGAAAACTTTACTCAATATGGCAATAGAAAAAAAGCTTAAAGGAGAAAATAAGAGTAACTAAATTTTTTATTTGATTGTTTGGTCATTCCGTAAAGGTTTTCTCCTCCACCTAACCACCAGTCCAGACTACTACCTTACATGCTTGCATAAAGTTTAGTTCCTTGTCTGAGATCTTAAATCCTCCATTTTCCTTTAAAAATGAATTGTGCAATGAGCAAATCATTTACATGATCTAAAGGAAAAATGCTTCAGAGACATTAGAATTTTCCTCGAATCATAACAATAATTTGAGTATGAAGTAGAATACATCACATGAAATATACATATTAAGAAACCAGCCAGTCAACCATTATAGTAGCAGAATTTGGTCGTTTAAAATTAAGACAATATAGAATTTTAGTCAAAGAGAAATAAGAGATTGGAATGTATAAATTTATGACTAAACATTGAATTTGATTTTTGGATATAAATGTAAGCTAATTTATTGAGATTTTAAAGGTAATAATGGGATCTAAAAATTATATGTGCAATGAGCAAATCATTTACGTGATCTAAAGGAAAAATGTTTCAAAGTCATTAGAACTTTCCTCGAATCATAACAATAATCTGAGTACAAAATAGAATACAATCACATGAAATATACATATTAAGGAACCAGCCAGTCAGACATTATAGTAGCAGAATTTGGCCGTTTAAAATTAATGGGACAATATAGAATTTTAGATAAAGAGAAATAATAGATTGGAATATAAATTTATGACTAAACATTGAAATTGATTTTTTAAATATAAATGTAAGCTAATTTATTGGGATTTTAAAGGTGATAATGGGATTTAAAAATGAACTATGCAATGAGCAAGTCATTTACGTGATCTTAAGGAAAAATGCTTCAGAGACATTAGAACTTTCCTCGAATCATAACAATAATTTAAGTACGAAATAGAATACAATCACATGAAATATACATTTTAAGGGACCAGCCAGCAGCCATTATAGTAGCAGAATTTGGCCGTTTAAAATTAATGGGACAATATAGAACTCTAGATGAAGAGAAATAAGAGATTGCAATATAAATTTATGACTAAACATTGAAACTGATTTTTTGATATAAATGTAAGCCAATTCATTGGGATTTAAAGGTGATAATGGGACGTTACTAAAACAATATTTAGCTTTCCACGGTTTATTGAATTGAAGATGAAGAACATCAAATCTTAAACAGAATTAACCATGCTCTAATTTTGAAATTGTCAACCCATGCTCTAATTTTGAAATTGTCAAGAATACATATGGCCCATTGTTAGCATTATATTCATTCATAGGCTCATATACATTGGTCTTAAGTTTTAGAACACTAACGTTGAACCAATTAGTATTTAATAGAAAGTAGAACGTTAAAAACAAAACACTTACGCCTAACTTTTTGTGGGTTTACATGGGTTGCAATGACAACAACTGTTTCATCTTTTAGGGTTAAAAGTTTGGCATGGACATCGACCGCAAGTTCTCTCCAAAGAGATATGTATACGTTGTCACCACTACAACAAACACCATAAATGTTACACAGTTACAGACTTACAAAATGTAGAACAAATCTGAAAAAAAAAAAAAAAACCCAATACCTTTCTAAAATGCAAGTCAGTATTAAACTGAAAGTTGTCTTTGAAGGGTGGTTCTGATCTTTGTTTTCAAATGTTCGAGACGAGGATATTTGGCCAACAACATCTGGTGAGTGGGTAAATGTAGATATAAATCATATACTGAAGAACAGAGTGGAAGCTAAGAGACCAGAAATACGAACAATGCAAAAAAGGTTGTTACCTGGAAGCTCCTCACCCTTGTTTACCATATCAAGCAAGTCTGAAAAAGTAGAGAACCTAAAATAATCAAAACCAATAGAGCATTGTCATTTTTTAACAGTCTCCAAAGACGTTTTCTCCGTGAAAACAATTCTCCACTTGTGCTTGGTGCGACGATAACGGTTGGAGGATGCAACAACATCGAAATCATTGATGCTGTACAACTGGCCTTTAACCAATTGATCTTGAAACTTAGACACACAATTAGGAACAACTGAAGCTTGTATAGCACAATCCTGAAACAAAGGCTAAATGAATGTGTTAAAATGGAGGTAAATCAGGGGTCAAGAGGAACAATCATAGAGATAATATACATTTTCATCAGTAAGGAGACATTTTCATTAGGAACAATAAGTAACATATTGTTTCTTCAAAAGTCTCGAACTTCCCAAATATGGATGACCCAAACAACAATCCTATTGATACCAGTGTTGTGTATTTCGTTGGAGGTTGAATCAAGGGTAGAGTAGGGTGCTATTGTTTTAGTTTTACCCATGGTGTGTGAGAGAGAAGATGAGTGTCGTCAAAGGTTGTTATTTAAAAAAAAAACTTAATGCAATGGTTGAGGGAGAGTAATCAGGGATTGGAATGAAATGTTAATGACCATGAAATCATAGGTGTTTGGTATTATTTTCATTACGTTAAATTAGGTGGTAAACGTAAAGATGAAAATGAAGGATATACTTCAATGGAATTCTTTAATTACCTTAAAGATTGTAATAAGTAATACAAATAACGTCATAATAATGGTTTATATGATTCTAATTGGTAGTGAAGATCTAAACCCCTTTCTTAATATTTCTATATTTGATACCAAGCAATTTAAAAACGATTTTGGAACTTCAAATAGGTGTTCGGGATCTTGACACATATATTAAACCGGAAATGATTTAGAATTTGGTGGTGGAGTAGGAAAATTAAACCAAAGAAACCCAAGGATTAGGAGATTTTTGTGAAGGTACATCGGAGGTGGTAGCTGCTGGGAACGATGATTGTGAAAAAGTGAGTATAGGTGAATTTGACATCGCTTGGTTCATATCCTCCTGATGGATGTAAGGGCTGTCAATTATATTTGTTGGACTTGTAACTGGTTTTATTTTGTTAGGCCCAATTTAAAAATGTAAAAACAATGGCCTTTAAAAATAAGAGAGGACATGTGTCAGTTATATAATAAGCCAGATGTCATGTTCTAAGCAGAAGTTGAGAAAAACCTTCTCTTATTATATAAGATATATTGGAGTAGGAAAATGACAAGTAGAAGCTCGGAAACTTCGAAAAAGGTAAAAGTTATGTAGATTCGTAAATGATGATCATATAAAGTGTGGTGTGGTATGGGAGAGCGTGAATATATCCCTATTTATTTTTATGAAATTTTAAATTTATTTGTATTTAATTATTTACAAGTTATTTCGTAATCTATAATTCTAAATTTAAAATTTAATTAAAAAATTCTTATTATTTTAAATTTTTGGAAATATATTTCCTTCCATGAGGATATTTAAAAATTAAAATAGACCGACCAAGTTGACTCTATTGGACTTATGGATTGATAAGTCGTCGCTTGTATCATGCATTTTTATATAACTTTCATCATCGTCCACTAGTCACTACTACGTACTAAATAATATGCTAGCTTTTAGAAGACCGTGTTTGGAAGGGTCGTTAGGCAAAAATTTCTGTGTGTTCGAGTTATGGCGACTCTTTATTAATTGAACCAAATAAAGCTAAGTATAGTTTATATTATAAGTTTATAACCTAACAAATGAAACAAATCAATACACCAACATGAAAATCTTCTGAAAAAAGCATATATATATAGAGTCAAATTGTGGCTCCTCATAATTATCGAAACCAGATAAACCTTACTAGAATGTTAACTTAAATAATAATATTTGGTATTGAAAAGGAAAAACAATAATACTTGTGGCCCAAGGACTTCCAAAGTCGAAACATATACACATAAAGCAAAAAAAAAGTACATGTTTTCTTGGAATATACACACGTTACTTTTACTTGTTTCTTTGGAATATACACATTACCAAGTAATACACCCACTATATATACTCATAGCCAAACACAACCAACTCCTAAAAAAAACAAAAACAGATTTTGACTAAACAATGATGATGATGGGAAATACATTTGGTTCAGGCTTGGCGAGTTTATTCTTCTTGTGGGCAACAATTCAACAAATCTTCCCTAACCACCTCAATATCGCTATCAAAGAGTTTCTTATTTCCACAATCCAACAACTCTCATTTTTCCAGAAATTTTCCGACAGATTCATCAACTTCTTCTCTCCGTATGTCGAAATCAATTTCTCTCAGTACGAAGATTATCAATTCAATCACGCTTTCTCAGCTATCGAGACATACCTTGGGGCAAAAGCAACTGATAAAGCAAAGCACCTAAGAGCAAGCCAGGTTAGAGAGAGTAAAGGATTGGTTTTGAAACGAGACGAGACTAAAGTCCGAGATGAGTATGAAGGAGTTAATGTCTGGTGGGAGATTGAAACCGATCCCAACGGATATAGAACGTTCAAACTCACTTTCCATAGACGGTCAAGAGATATTGTAACCGATTCTTACATACAATATGTTGTTGAAGAAGGTAAATCGATTGAAGCCAAGAACAAGAAGATGAAGTTATTCACAAATAATCCGAGTTCTCAGTGGGAATCAAGCAAGGCTAGTCTTTGGAGATATATTGACTTCGAGCATCCTGCCAACTTTGAGACGTTAGCTATGGATCCAAAGAAAAAAGAGGAGATCTTGAGTGATCTTGTTGCGTTTAGCAATGGAAAAGAGTATTACAAGAAGATTGGGAAAGCTTGGAAGAGGGGTTACTTGCTGTATGGGCCACCGGGGACCGGTAAATCGACAATGATTGCTGCAATGGCGAACCTTTTGAACTACAGTATCTACGATCTTGAACTCACAGCTATACAGAACAACTCGGAGTTGAGAAAACTACTCACTGCTACTTCTAGTAAGTCGATTATTGTGATTGAAGACATTGATTGTTCTTTGGATCTCACGGGTAAAAGAAAGAAGAACGAGAGCTACTCGACAAGCCTGAGAAAAGATGGAGAAAAAGGCAATGCAGAAGACAAGAGTTTCGTGACGCTTTCGGGGCTTTTAAATTTCATTGATGGGGTCTGGTCTGCTTGTGGACAAGAGAGGATTATTGTCTTCACGACGAATCACTTGGAGAAACTTGACCCGGCTTTAATCAGGAGAGGGAGAATGGATATGCATATTGAGCTGTCTTACTGTACATTCGAGGCGTTCAAGATTCTAGCCAAGAACTATCTGGATCTTGATTCTCATCCTCTGTTCAAAAAGATCGAGTCTTTGATGAAGGAAACGAAGATCGCACCAGCTGATGTTGCTGAGAACTTGATGAAGAAGAATCGTGAAATAGATGCTGATGGATCTCTTAAAGATCTGATTCAAGCTCTAGAGAAGAGGAAGAAGGTTCAGAGAGATCAAGTAGATGAACACAAGGACAAAAAGAGTAACAATATACGTAAAGCATTTCGCTTGTTATTTTAAGCCAGATACATGGTTAAAGTTTTATATAGAAATCTAACCATTGTGGTGTTCTTGAACTTCGATAAAGTTTTAATGTGAAATAAAGTCGAATGTTTTACTCTGTGAATTCGACTAATATTAGTTGAAATGAAATCTCATACAAATACAAGTACGTACCTGTTTCCTAATTATATACCCTTATTAATCTCTAAATACATTATTACCACCACATATAAAAAAAAAAAAAAACTAAAAAATAAACCTCTTTTTCTCTAATCCAAAATCAAAGAAAAGAAAAAAGGGTTCCAAAGTACCACATTTCCCATGAATCATCTGCAATTCAATCCTTAAACGTAAACTCACATTCTTCCCCACAACCATGAAGAATATGTATCTCCTTTCTCCTCCTCTTATGCCCTGATTCCTGAAGCACAAGATCCCTTCCTCTAACATCCTTGATAAGTGGCGAAGGAGAAGCTCCCCTTAAGCCCACTGCTTGATCTCCCCTTCTCCCTCACGCCAAGATCCAGCTCGGCCTCTTTCCTTTCCTAGTCCACCCCGAAACCATCTCCTTTCTCCTCCATTCCAAGAGAGACCAACACAAGTCTCTTCTCTTTCTTTAGGGCAGGAAACGGCTGGCAAGGGAATTTAGAATGTTACAGAATTTAGAGTTTCTGAAATGCTAGCTAGTGAGGATATATGAACAAATTTGTAACTTTCTTGTCCACATTTTTTGTGTGATATGTTGTAGAATTTAGAGTTTTTCATGTTAAATTATAGATCTAAAGTTGACTTTGTTCTTTGTCCAGAAAACAAAAACAAGATAATGTAATTAGTCCCAAATTTGAAAGTTCATATTTTTTCACATAATTCCCAAAGTGAATATGAACATCACTTAAATTGAAACATATATATAATAATCTAAGACATCATTTAAAGTGATAAAAATATAGTATTTGATTTGAATGAAATCCTTGTAGATATTGTTTATAGGTATTTTTTTCGTAACCATTAGATACTCCAACAAGTTTGAGAAATGATAGTGATGATATATTTTCAAAACAACCACAACCTTTAGAACAAAATTAAAATGTTAGACGGTTGATTATATAACATTAGAATGCTTATTCAATCAATTATATGTTTTATTCATGCATGAACATATTTCTATATTTAGGGATAGTTATTTGAATATTTTAGGCACCAGCTTTAGGTAATAGTATTTGTTCATTTATCGATGATGCAAATTTTCAAATGTTTCTGAGTTATTTATTATTTATATTATATTATTCATTTATTTTTTCAGAAATTAGAAGTTTTATATTAATAGTAACTAAAATTTTGTTGTAAATAAAACATCATCTTTCTCTCCCTGCTATATTGAAACATTTGCTTATTTTGAAAAAAAAAATACTAAATGTTGAACATATAAAATTAATAGACAACTCAGGTCTTGTTTATACCTCAATGCGTAAAAATTTCTGATTTAAAGAATTTGGTGACTAATAACCACTCTTCGTCTTTCATTATTGACCCTTTAGAACGAAACAAAACAAAATCAACATAAGAATTTCTCTGATTTTCATCAGCAAAAACTGGTAGATCTACTAATTTTGGATCAAATTACATCATCGTTGATGGCAATCCGGAACCAAGAAAAAGATTTATACAATGCGAGACAATAAAATTAGTATGGTTTTATCACTTTTCAGCTTTTTTTTTGTCTGAAAAAATATAATGCCAATTAAAATTTAAATCCACATATATATTTTAAAAATATCAACGCCCAATCCCAGAATGCAAGCTAAATCAACATATGAACTCTTTACATTTACAACTAATCTCCACCACACGATTAAGAGACGATTAATAGCTGATATGAACTTCCACCAGACAACAGTCTTTACATGCAAACAAGAGTTTACTACTCTACATTTTTGTCTGATGTCATAACAAAATGAAAAGAAAAAAAATCTCATTGTGTAACCCACAACAATTTTCATCTACACATATATGCTAATATTATTTTTATTTATCTCAATCCACGCTAATGTTTGTTGAATCCAATAAACTAATTAAGTTTTGTCAATGTTAAAATTTGCAAAATTAATCTAGTATAAGTAACGGGAGGAGCTATTATTTGAAGAGCTATTATTTGAAAATATTCTGTAAACTCATAAACTGTATATTAAAACATCATTTTCTACAACTATAAATAGTTAAAGAAAAACACGTTTTTGTTTGCACAAAAGTTTGAAAACATCACTTAAATTGAAACAAATAAAAACCTCTAAAACACCACTTAAAGGGAGAGAGAATATTTAATTTGAATGGAATCCTTGTAGATATTGTTATAAATACTTTTTTTGCGAAACCATTAGATGCTTCCATCAAGTTTGAGAAATGTTAATAAAGATATATGTTTTTTTTCTGACAAGAATACATGGTTCCTATTTTAAAATATTTGTAACTTTTTTTGTCTACATATTCATTGTCAAGTTAGTATTTTATGTGTGATTTGTTGTAGAACTTTGGGTTTTTTCATACAGAATTTTAAATCTAGAATTGACTTTGCTTAGATATAAGTTATCATAATTATAAAGTTGCAAAGTAATCGAACTTAGAACTGTTTGAGATTATGATGTGATAATGAACAATTCTTTTATACTTTGGTTTTAAAAAAATAGAAAATAAACTCTAAAAAGCAAATGTCTGCCATAAAAGAGAATGTCGATGGAGAAAAATAAAAAATGAACTTCTAAATTTAGGATGAAAATAGTATGAACTTTCGAATAAGAGAATGCTTTTTTTTTTTGTCTAAAATTTTGAAATTCATAGTTTTTTTGACATTTTTCCCAAAGTGAATATTAACATTGCTAGCCTAATTTTTGGTTTCTAAGTTTAGGAGAAATTTGAAAACATTAGTTAATCTTGAAAATGAACATTCTACTAATACATAATCTTAGTTGGGGCCGGCCGTTCGACTAACGTTAGATCTTGAAATATCTTATGAAGTTAATACCTCTCTCGCATCTAAACATATTATGAAACACAGCAGTATTTAAAAAATATATATGAAATCCCCTTATTATTAATTCTGAAATACATTTTACTAAGTAACCTTTTATTTGTAAGATTTACATAATTAAACCCTTTCCATTTAAATAAATATAAAAACTTGAAATTATTATTTGTAATATCAAAAAAAATATTTAAAATAATTCTAAAAGAAATTAGTGTCCTTAATTTAGATATTTTAGAGACTTTTAACTTGCTAAGAAAAATCTTGTTGAGCGGGTTAGAGTTTACGTAAATATGGTTATGTAGTTTTATACGGGTTGGTCTACTAAAATACACAAAATATTTTAATTTGATATCAAATGATTTACGAGAATGAGAGGTATTATGCCAATCTTAATCGGTACCAAAACAAAAAAAATACAATCCATCTAGAATTATAGAATCTAAATATATTATTAATCAAAAAATATTAAAACAAACACAAAAAATTACAACATACAATTTTCTTAATAATTATTAAAAAATTGTCCCGCAAATTAAATTCTAGTCTAATATAGTATTTACATTGCATGTGTATATGTTGTATGTTGGTATATCTTGATGATATTGTTATGATATCTTTGTTACTAACCATGACATAGTAAAAGATAACATTGTTGTTGAAGCTGAAGAATCAAGTGAAGATCCAAATTTTGATAATTCCTTGCAAGGTGTACTGCTTCGGATCTATTATGATCTGGACAATAAACTCGTTCATGTTGTGCCGTGGTGGTGGCAGATCGGCCAGTCAACGGTGCCAAGGATCAACGAATGTTCACCTAATCGTCTTCTTTCTCTTCGAGTATCATATCATGATCATATTAAGTTTCATAAAAGAAAAAAAAAAACAGTTTAAGTAATTTTTTTATCTTTCCAACTAAAAAAATATACACTTAAAAATTTGCAGATCAATGTAGGTAATTCATTAATCAGGCATATAATATAATCTTCAGTCGTGTTTAAATTTAGCAAATTGTGTAATTTGGTATATAAAATATATAAATGCCTCTAATAATTTTTTTTCCAAACTTTTTAATTTCTCTGTTTTCTGTTATTTAGAGATTCTATTTTCTACCCCTCGACTAGTGTCTTTTCTTTTTATTATGATGAAACCATCTGAAATAAGAGGAATGTGCAAATCTGTGTCTATATTCAATAGAGGTAGAGAAGACAAAAAAAAAAAGTCAATAGAGGTAGAAGGTATTTATACAAACATAGTTGCCTAACTAGAAAATAACTTTGTACCCACGTAAATATAGGAAATAGAAGATTAACATATATATATATTAGTTCTAATACCCCCTCACGTTGGTGGCACGAAATCCCGGACACCTAACGTGGACATAAGCCGTTGAAACTGAGGCGCAGGCAAAGCCTTGGTTAAGAGATCAGCAACTTGGTCATGAGTGGAGATATGAATGGTAGTGATCAGTTTATCTTGCACAGCGTCTCGGACTTGATGACAGTCACGCTCGATATGCTTGGTATGTTCGTGAAAAACAGGATTAGCAGCAATGTGGATTGCGGTCTGACTATCACAATGCAGAGGAATCGGAGATGATTGTGCAACCCCTAAATCCTCCATGAGTCCTTTTAACCATTTTATCTCCTTAAGGGTGTAAGCCATGGCACGATATTCTGCTTCAGCAGAGGAGCTCGACACAGTATTTTGTTTCTTGGTCTTCCATGAAATGGGAGAGTCATCCAAATAAATGACATAAGCGGACAAAGAGCGACGAGTGCGTGGACATGCAGAGAGATTAGAGTCGCAATAAGCCGTGAGAGTCAAGGGACTGTCGGAGCGGAGAAGGATGCCTTGAGCGGGTGTGCCTTTGAGATAACGAACAAGACGGAGCGCAGCTTCTCAATGAGCGACAAGCGGAGACTTCATGAACTGAGATAAGATGTGAACCGGGTAGCTCAAATCAGGACGGGTGATAGTTAAATAGATGAAGCGACCAACCAAACGATGATACTGTTCGGGATCATCATACAAGGAACCCTTGACCGATCCGAGCTGATGATTAATTTCCATTGGTGTTGGAGCTGGTTTGGTGCCTAATAGACCAGCCTCGTGAATGATGTCGAGGGTGTACTTCCACTGGGATAAACAAAAAAAATCTTTGCCACGAGAGACCTCAATACCCAAAAAATACTTCAACTTACCGAGATCCTTCATGTGGAAACATTGGCTAAGATGAACCTTGAAATGATCGATGGCTTCTAGATTATTCCCGACAATAACAAAATCATCAACATAGACAAGTATGTGAATCAATGTCTGTCCACGAATCAAAGAAAACAGAGAGTAGTCTTGGTAGCTTTGCTTAAAACCAAATTCACGAAGAGCAGTGGACAGCTTGGAGAACCAACACCACGGTGCCTGCTTAAGATCATACAAAGACTTACGGAGACGACACATTTTGTTTGGATCAGAGGACTGAAAACTCGGTGGGAGCTTCATGTAAACGTCTTCCTCTAGATCTCCATGAAGAAAGGCATTGTGGACGTCCATTCGGTGAACCTCCCATTCTTTTGCAGCAGCAACACCGAGAAGAGACCGTACCGTAGTCATCTTTGCAACCGGAGCAAACGTTTCTTTAAAATCAACTCCTTCTTTTTGATGATTGCCCATAGCGACGAGACACGCTTTGTGTCGTTCGAGTGAACCATCAGCTCAAAACTTTAATTTGTAAATCCATTTACTATTGATAGCTTTCTTACCTG
This sequence comes from Camelina sativa, assembly GCF_000633955.1. Classification (NCBI taxonomy): domain Eukaryota; kingdom Viridiplantae; phylum Streptophyta; class Magnoliopsida; order Brassicales; family Brassicaceae; genus Camelina; species Camelina sativa. Next base: position 7,899,247 of record NC_025693.1, read on the forward strand.
GTGGTAAATCGGTGATGTCCCAAGTGTGGTTTACCTCCAATGCATCAATTTCTTTCTGCATTGCTTCACACCATTTTTTGATCTTTATTGCATCCTTGAAATGTTTTGGCTCATTACTGTCCAAAATGGCAGCCATAAAAGCAATGTGGTTCGCAGAGAAACCCGCATTAGACAAGAATTTAGTGATAGGATAAAGAACCGTACCCGAGACCGTAGACGAGGATAGTGAGTCAGGGAGATCAGGTGCGAGAGCGTGAGAGGAAGAGTGTACAGAAGGGACAACAAAATATTTAAGGAGAACCGATGGAAACTTCTTGCGATGATCTTTTCCCAACAGTTCCGGTAGTCTCGGAGTAATAGGCGAATCAGCCTCTACTGGTTCCGCAACAGACGGCGAAAAGGCGAAGGAGATGGACTACCCGAAGAAGAAACAACTGTTGTCGGTGTAGTAGGTTCCTCTGCAGGTAGAACAGGTTCCGGTTGAACATCCGGTGATGTACGAAGGTCGGACTGAACAGGAGGTGGAACATCTGCACCGGTCTGTCAAACAGGAGGCGTAACCCAATCATCATCAACAACAATGGGTTGTTGTGCTGGTAACGAAGGAGAAGACATGATATGCAAGAATGGAAACGTTTCTTCTTCAAACCGCACATCTCTACTAAAAAAGATTTTTTCTGTGGCAAGATCGAATAGGCGCCACCCCTTTTTCCCATAGGGATAGCCAACAAAAACGCATTTTCGGCTCCGAAAACCAAACTTATCCGTATCTCAAGAGCGAAGATGTGCGTAACACAAACAACCAAACATTCGTATCATATAATACGACAGACGCTGGCCAAACAACAATTCGTACGGAGTCTTGTTCTTCAAGACAGAAGATGGTGTTCTGTTTATTAAATGTGTTGCAGTAAGAACACTTTCGCCCCAAAACTTCACTAGCGTATGACTTTGAAAGAGACATGCACGTGCAACATTAAGAATACGAAGGTGTTTGCGTTCAACACGACCATTTTGCTGAGGAGTATCAACGCAAGAAGTCTGATGCAAGATACCTTTTTCTTGAAATTAAGAAGTGAGACACATGAATTATGTGCCATTATCTGTGCGAAACGACTTGACTGGTTTGCCAAATTGTTGTGAGGACATGGCACATAAATTACGGATGAGTTGAGGAACCTCGGACTTGGCAGTAATGAGGTAGGTCCAGACAGCCCGCGAATAATCGTCAACAAGTGTAAGAAAATAAGTTTCACCATTTGTAGAAGGGTGCGATAAGGACCCCATACGTCGCAATGAACAAGTGAAAAGCAATCAGAAGCTTTATTACTACTATCATGAAAAACATCTCTTGTTTGTTTAGAACGAAAACAAATGTCACAACTTTTGATATCTCCAGCACTGCTAGGAGATGGAACACACTCAGATAAAGAAACTAAAACACCAGGAGAAGGATGACCAAGCCTTTGATGCCACAAAGCACTCGATGAAAGATGATGCGCCGACAATTTTGGGAGACCTTGATGCCAATACTCCCGTAAAATAGTACACTCCCTCACGCTCTTCACCTGCTCCAGTCAAAGTCCTCGAAAAATGGTCCTGCAAGAAGCACAATGTGTCAGTAAATATACCAATGGAGCCAGTTTGTTTGAGGAGTTTAGAGACTGAGATTAAACTGCAATTAAAATCTGGAACAAACAACACATCAGTCAGCAGGTAGGCTGAGCTCAATGGAAGAGAACCACACTTAGTAGCACGAGATGGTTGCCCATCAGGTTTAGTAACCGGTGAAGGGATAATGTCAACCACATCCACCAAAATAGAAAGATCACCAGTCATGTGATGAGAGGCGCCAGTATCTAAAACAACATCGGTTAAGTGAGTTTTACCAGACAGTTTTTCAGAAGAGGTATTGGAGCGTTGAGCTTCGAGCAGGTTGATTAGTTGCGTAATTTGGTTGTTGCCAGAGTCGGAAGAAGGCACCACACGAGCTGTGTTGACATGTCCTCGGCCGCGACTAGAACCCCTGGTCGGGCGACCACCACGTTGAACAGACCGATTAGGTTGGCTGTTGTCGGAGCGAGGGCCACCTTTTTGTTCAAAGAACCACTCTAGATACCCGTGGAGTTGAAAGCATTCGGACACGTCGTGTCCTTGACGACGACAATGAGTGCATGAGAGAGTAGAACGGTCACGGAAACGAGGAGTAGACACGGCAGCAGCTTGTGGTGGAACCTCTGTTTTCACCGTGAAACCAATCGCCTCTGTTTTAGTTGTTTCTTTCGACCGTGCCACGTTGAGATTATGTTCCTCACGGATGACATGAGAATAAACTTGAGTGAGTGGAGGCTTAGGATCTTCACCGGTGATTGTCGAACGGTTGTTGCTGAACTGGGAAAGATCAAGTCCGAAGAGAAATTGGTGAACACGGTCATCCTCAAGTTCTTTGGCAATATCAGGAGCAGCGGCACAGGTACACTCACGACCCATCTTATAATGCTGCAGCTCCTCCCATAGTTTGGACAAGCAGCCATAATATTCCAAGACTGTTTGTCTGTTTTGTTTGCACTCTGCAATCTCATCTTTGAGAACTTGCTTGCAAACTCCATTACCAACCGAGAAACGAGACCGAAGACTCTCCCACAAAGTGGAAGCCTCGGCAATGAAAGAAACGGTGGAACAAAGTTTAGGATTAATAGAGGTCCTGATCCAACCCACTATCATGGAATTAGAAGCACGCCACATGCTGAGATCAGGGTCAGAAGTCGGTTTTGGAGTAGATCCATCAATAAAACCAAGCTTATGCTTTGCTTGAAGAGAGTTCTGCAATTCCGTAGCCCACTCAGCATAATTATCCTCTTGCAAAATAACAGAGGATATCAAAGCTCCTGGATTGTCAGAAGAACTGAGCTGGTACGTAGAAGGTGGTGCTATGACAACCACATGTGTGGAAGTGGTTTGAGGAGAAGTAGACATTGTGCGGCGGCTGTAGAAAAGAGAAAGAGATCCTGTGCGGCGGCGGCGGTTGTGTAGAGACAACGGCGGCGGCGGTTGTGTAGAGACAACGGCGGCGGCGGCTTTGAAAAAAAAAATAGGTCACAGATTCGATGGCTCTGATACCATGAAATAAGAGGAAATAATGTGCAAATCTGTGTCTATATTCAATAGAGGTAGAAGGTATCTATACAAACATAGTTGCCTAACTAGAAGATAACTTTGTACCCACGTAAATATAGGAAATAGAAGATTAACATATATCTTAGTCCTAATACCATCTCTTTCGAACTTGTTGGGAACTAGTTTGTTTAAGATAATCTCACAAATCAGATCCACATGTAATATTCAGACGTAAACTATAAAATAGTACTTTGAAATTGATCAGTTATGTCCAATTGCTCGTAAGATATAATTAAACATTATGGGTCGTTGGTCACACTGCATTTGGTTTGGAAATACAATATGCATAGCCTGCAAAGTTCAAAGTGCAAACCAAGTCTAAATACTGCATATTGTATGGTTGCAACAAGATTTTAATTGGTCTCAACTACATCAAATATATTAACGATGTTCATCATAAGATTGTGTGCTAAGGGAAACCAAATATGATACAATGTACTTGCTTTTACGAGTGTTTCTTAATTTGGTTGTGGGTGGTTCTAAAGAGTATACTCTTGCTGGAAAGATAAGAGTACGTAGAATTGTAGCACCTTGCTGGAAATGGTCTATACGATGTTGATTAGATTTTAGAACCATCTACGGAAATGAAAGTACAATGAAGATTGAATGTTTCAAAGGGTAACAGTTAAACTTATTTAAATGTCCGTAAAATTATTTCAAATATTTTTGGATTTTATTGTCTCTTCTATCCGTGGTCTTTGTCGGGAAACGTACACACGATATCCAAATCTTATCACATTCACAAAGTTGTTGTAATAATTTGAGCACCTACGAAAGTAATGTGAAATTGGCTTTTAAAACACGCACGACAAATTTCTAGGTGGAGTTATATAATATGCACTATTTTGTGAGATATGATATAATCATATAAAGATTGGTACAATATTTAGTTATTTTGAAAAATTGAAAATATGATTGATCTTGGCATGAAATTTGAGAAACGTGTTGTCGAGAGTGTGAATATATACACGTTTTAACCTTATTTCTATAATTAACTGTAAAATAGACCGACCAAGTTGACTCTATTGGACTTTGCTGTAGTCGTCACTTATATTTTTACTGCTACAAAAATAATACATTTTTAGACAACCGTGTTCGGAAGTGTCTTTAGGCAAAAAAAATCTACGTACGTGTTCAATAGCATTACAAAGAAGATTATTATTATTACATGAGTCGAGTTATGGGAACTCTTCATTAACTGAGCCAAATAAAGCTAAAATTTGGTAATATTATAACCAATAAAGGAAACAAATCAATACACCAACATGACGATCTTCTGAAAAAAGGCATATATGAACTATACTAGAACGATAACTCAAGTAATATTTGGTATTGAAAAGGAAAAAATAACAATTTGGAAAATAGTATTACAAAACTTGGAAAATATGCATTACCTTTACAAGTAATACACATTCTATATATACTCATAGCCAAAACACAACCAACTCCTAAAAAAGGAAAAAAAAAAAAGATTTTGATCTAAAGAATCATGATGATGGGGGATACGTTTGGTTCAAGCTTCGCGAATTTATTCTTCCTGTGTGCAACTATTCAACAAATCTTCCCAAACGACCTCAAGATCGCTATTAATGAGTTTCTTATCTCCACAATCCAACAACTCTCTTTCTTCCAGAGGTTTTCAGACAGATTCATTAACTTCTTCTCTCCTTATGTCGTAATAACCTTTTGTGAATACGAAGATTATCGATACAATCACGCTTTTGCGGCCATCGAGACTTACCTTGGGGCAAAAGCAACTGATAAAGCCAAGCATCTAAGAGCAAGCCAGAATAAAGATAGTAAAGGCTTGGTTTTGAAACGAGACGAGACTAGAGTCCAAGATGAGTATGAAGGAATTCGAGTCTGGTGGGAGACAGAGACTGATTCCATAGGATTTATAACATTGAAGCTCACTTTCCATAGACGATCGCGAGATATTGTAACCAATTCTTACATAAAATATGTTGTTGAAGAAGGCAAATCGATTGAAGACAAGAACAAGAAGATGAAGTTGTTCACAAATAATCCGAGTTCTCACTGGGGTTCCAGCAAGACTAGTCTTTGGAGATATATTGACTTTGAGCATCCTGCGAATTTTGATACGTTAGCACTGGAACCAAAGAAGAAAGAGGAGATCTTGAATGATCTTGTTGCGTTTAGCAATGGTAAAGATTATTACAAGAAGATTGGTAAAGCTTGGAAGAGGGGTTACTTGCTGTATGGGCCACCGGGGACCGGTAAATCAACAATGATTGCTGCAATGGCGAACCTTTTGAACTATAGTATCTACGATCTTGAACTTACGGCTATACAGAACAACTCGGAGTTGAGGAAACTTCTCACTGCTACTTCTAATAAGTCTATTATCGTGATTGAAGATATTGATTGCTCATTGGTTCTTACGGGTAATAGAAAGAAGAAAGAGAGCTACTGGACAAGATTGAGAAAAGATGGACAACAAGGTGAAGAAGAAGAAGAAGAAGACAAGAGTTTCGTAACGCTTTCGGGGCTTTTGAATTTCATTGATGGGATATGGTCTGCTTGCGGACAAGAGAGGATTATTGTCTTCACGACAAATCACTTGGCAAAACTTGACCCGGCTTTAATCAGGAGAGGGAGAATGGATATGAATATTGAGTTGTCTTACTGTACTTTCGAGGCGTTCAAGATTCTAGCCAAGAACTATCTGGATCTTGATTCTCATCCTTTGTTCGAAAAGATAGAGTCTTTGATAAAGGAAACAAAGATTGCACCCGCTGATGTTGCTGAGAAGTTGATGAAGAAGAATCGTGAGATAGATGCTGATGAATCTCTTGAAGATCTGGTTCAAGCTCTAGAGAGGAGGAAGATGATTCAGAGAGACCAAGTAGATGAACACAAGGACAAAAAGAGTTACAAGCAATTAAAAGCATTTCGCATGTTATTTTAAGCCTGGCTCATGGTTAACGTTTTAGAATCTAACCATTATAGTTTTATAACTGTTCAAGAAAGCATTATAGTTTTATAACTGTTCAAGAAAGCGGTCTAAGCGGCCGCCTAGGCGTTCAGTAGACGCCTAGGCGTTCAGTAGGCGTTCAGTAGACGCCTAGGCGTTCAGTAGACGCCTAGATGACCGTCTGAATCGCTTAAAATTACATAAATATTATTTTAATATTTATTTTTGATTTTTAACTACATATATTTAAATTATTAAGTTTTATATATGTATAAGTAATTATAAAAGTTTATATATTTTTAATGTAACTTAAATAAATGTATTTTTTTAACTTTTGTTTATGATTTATCATTTTTTTGTTTTTCTAGTATATATTTTACATAAATTTATATATAATTTTTATAAATTAATGTTTTATGTTGTAAAGGCTTAAACCGCCTAAAAATCGCTAGGCCCCGATTAGCCCGATTAGATGTTCCACGTGCTAGACACTGGATCACCGCCCATATACCGCCTAACGCTTTGTTGAACACTGGTTTTATTGAACTTTTGAGCAATTTCATAGACAGTGTAATGTTCCTAACGTTTCCAGCTCTCGTTTTCTGCAAACTCATACTCCTTGCCATAAAAAGAAAATCAAGAACACAACACTAAGAATCTTGTCTGTTCTAAGACTTCAAGAATATATAAAACAAGAAAATTAGAACGAAAACTTTGATAAAGTCTTTAATGTTTTTGATTAACTCTGTGAATTCGACTAATATTAGATGAAATGAAATCCCATACAAGTACGTACCTGTTTCCTAATATACCCTTAACAATCTCTAAATACATTATTAACACCACAAATAAAAAAACAAATAAACCTCTTTTTTCTCTAATCCAAAACCAAAGAAACTAAAAAAGGGTTCCAAAGTACCTGAAAACATTTCCAAAATGAATGATCAATCCAATTCTTGAACGTAAACTGGCAGCCTTTGCCATCCACAGATCCTTGTTTCAGGTATAGACAAAGCAAACATTGGTATCATTTCGATTTCAAACATGAATGTTTTAATGACAGATTGCATAAGCAATCAGATTTTGCCGTTTGTACATGGCTTTATAGGATTCTTCTGTATAAGATTTTTATTAATATGATATATCTGTAATTTTGATACAACAGAACAATAATGGAGATTTTCAAAAAGGCTGAAACCGTGCGTTTACGTAGCTACCACGACAAGTACCTTCTAGCAGAGGAGGACGAAGAATCCGTGAGCCAGGACAGAGATGGGCGGTCTATGAACGCAAGATGGACGGTGGAGGTTGTAGAAGAGGCAGACGTGATTCGTCTCAAGAGCTGCTTTGGAAAGTACCTAACCGCTTCAAACATCCCAATGTTCCTTGGCATGACCGGCAAGAAGGTAACACAAACACTACCACGGAGGCTAGACTCATCAACTGAATGGGAACCCGTTAGAGAAGGTGTTCAGGTTAGACTCAAGACGAGGTATGTGTCTTACTTTGATCAGAGGCCATCTCTCCTCTATGTAGTCTTCTTGAATATGAATGGTGTGAAGAATTTGAATTCAATAGGTATGGACAGTATCTCCGAGCTAATGGGGGTTTACCGCCATGGAGGAACTCAATTACACATGATATTCCTCATAGGTCAACCACACAGGACTGGATTTTATGGGATGTTGATATTTTGGAAAGCAGAAAGAAGAAAGCACCCCCGGTGGCTGAACCGGTTTATACGCCTCTCCCGCCTCCTCCGCCACCACCAGAACTTCTGATGGAAATAAAAGATGATTATCAAGAACCCAATTCACCCAAAGGATTCTCTCTCAGGTCCCCAAGATTTTCCAAACCCGAGGTTTGATCAGTTCTACACTATCATATTCATGCAAGCATCTAATCAAAGAAAACAAGTTTGTTCTGGGCATGATTGCATCAAAAATTACTGACCTACACCTTTTGTTTTTTACATTTTATGATCAGTCTGATGACAGTGTCCGCTCACCAGTCAAGGCAGATGGCAGGCTAATTTATTATAGAATTGGGGACGACGATGGGAACGTGGATGAAACAGCAAAGGAAGAGCTTTTCTGCTTCAAGGGTATGGGACTAGAAGAGCTGCAAGAGAAGCTTAAAGAAGAGACAGGTCTAAGTGATTTATCAATCTGTTCCAAGAACCCTTTAAACGGGCAATTATATCCCCTCCGGTTGCATCTCCCTCCCAACAATACAAAGATGCACGTCGTCTTGATCCCCTCGAAAGGTTAATTGCTTTAAATTGGTTCATATTTTACCAAAACAATGACTCATGAAGAACAAGGACATAAATTAGACACTGCGGGGAACATAACAGTTTTAGTTTGTGGGTTCTGGTTTAGTCATGAAAATGTGTGATATAGATGGTTATTATTTTCAGTTAGTTGGTTACGTTCTTTGGTTATATGTCAACTGTGGTTTCCCTGAATCAATTAAAATTGAAGAGAATGTGTTGAAATTTTACAGGGGATGCCAGCACTTCTTGAAGAATGGTTCAAAATTACAGAGAGTTCGTTGTCCAAGACCACAAACTTTTGATTTCTGTTATTGTGTATTTCAGTAACACGCTGTATATCAACAAAACCTTTTAACATGAGTACACCACACTTGATGCTAAATGAATCTAACATAAGGCTGTATGTGAAATGCCTACCTAAGCAACCAAAACCCAATACTACGCCAAACATTCAAGAAGACATCGTGTTGAGATTTTGGTAAGGTTTCCCAACACGTAATTGTCAATAAGCTTCTTTTATTCTTAGTGAGATACATACCACTAACAGATCAAATTGAGTAATATGTTAAACAAGATCCTATATCTGTGAAACATCAAGTTTCTGCAAGTCAAGAAAAGTTTCTTAGGAGAACAACATAACTCAAGGTAGCAACTGTTACGAACGACAAGAGTGTACCTGAGCCAAACCATTGTTCCTGAGTCAAGACAAGACAGACACACCCTTATCAATCACAGGTAACCTGCAGTTACAGATTTGATTACCTAGAATATATAAGACAATGGAAAATACTATGAGTTTCTATGGCTTACGTTATTTAATCAGCTTTTCACTGTACGAGATTCAATCCTCTCCACTCTCTTAGATGCTGAATAGGTGTGCCCAAACGCCATGCAAATTTCAACTGTAGCTACTGGTTTTCCTTTTTTGGCTCATGCACTTCTGTTCTACTCTCCAGACACCCTAAAGTCTGAATCAGACACTTGTTTAGAAGTTACTCTCAAGGGCCCTCGTGAGAGAGGCTCATCTATTTCTTCAGGCCTTGCATAAGTTTCCAGTTCCTGTTTTAGGTGGTCATATGTTGCATCGAGTTCAGAAGCTCCTCTTGGTCCTTCATAAGTACTCCTTGTCCCCATTCCCACATAACCTTTGGACAACCCTTTAGTGTGTATTGTCGGTTAGAGGTGCTCTGATAAGATTTGCAGCTTCAAAGTGAGTGTTACAGAATCTGCAAGGCATCAACAGACAGAAGATGAATCACTGTGTGAATTTGTAGCAGATTTGGGTGTGACACATCTCCCGAAACAAATTTGGTAACATTCCCATCCACATCTAACACACTGCATCCTGGTGCCTTTCTTATTCCCTTCTGATCCATCATCCCACGAATCTTAGTTGCCTCCAAATTTCGTTGAGCACTAAAGTAAATATTAGATAGTTGAACTAGAGCTGCTTCCTCTTCATCAGCATTTCCTTTCTCTAACTCAAGAAGATTTCTAACAGCTAGTTCCCCGAGTTCAACATTCTTATGCGTTCGACAACCATTCAGTAAAGCACCCCAAACAGACGCAAGCGGTTTCATTGGCATTTTTTCAATAAGACCACGTGCATCATCTAATCTTCCAGCTCTACACATCAAATCTACTATACAACTGTAATGCTCATGCTTCGGAGTAATTCCATATCGATCTTCCATATTTTCTAACATTGTTCTACCTTCTTGAAGAAATCCTCCATGAGAACAAGCAGCTAAGACCCCAAGAAGAACTACACTATCAGGCTTAATAGCATCCTCTCGCTCCATCCGATCCAAACACATAATAGCTTTCTTTGCATAACCATAAGCAGCATATCCTCCAATTAAGGCTGCCCATGAAAACACATTCCTCTTACTCAACTTTTCGAAAACTTCCACAGCCGTCTCTATGCAACCACACTTAGCATACATATCAACAAGTGCAGTTCCAACAAATACATCAGAGTTAATCCATATCTTCTTCTTCTTCACAAACTCATGAATCCACTTCCCCTGAGAAAGAGCCCCAACTTGTGCACAAGCCGTTAGTGCCGTAGTAACCGAAAACTCATCAGGCTCAATTCCTCTAACCAACATCTCCTTAAACAACTCCAAACCCTCAGATCCTAACCCACATCTAACATACCCATTCATCAAAACATCCCATTTCACAACATCTGGCTCAGGAATTTCATCGAACACTTTGCGGGCATCCACCAACACTCTATCTTCTACATAAACCCTCAAAACCCCAGTCTGTACATGACCATCCGATAAAAAGACACCATTTTTAATCACCCAACAATGGATTTGCTTACCCACAGAGAATAAACAAGCTTTCAAACACGCAACAATCAAGAAATGGAACGTGAGATAACTTGGAGCTATATCTTCTTCTTCTTCTTCGTCTTCACTCACCATTAACCGAAAATATCGTAAACCCAAGTGAGGCAGGGAGCTTCTGGAGCAAATTCTTATCATAGTATCGTAAACGAATGAGTTACGAATCTCAATGGAATCGAATATAGCGGAAGCGTAGTGAAAGTGTTTGTTCAAATTGGGAAGATGGAGAAACGCTGTGAGAAGTTTGCTAATCGCGTAAGTGTTTCGATGGAGGCCATGGATGATGAATAGAGTATGCGTTGATTTGATTTGCTTCACTGTGTTGCAACGTTGGCTCGCGAGAATCAAAGTCTTCCACGATTGATGGAAGCTTGAGAGAGCACTCATCGTCGTCGTATTGACGTCAATGTTAAAGGAGGTCAATGGCAAAAGGTTAAGCTAACGAGTAACGGCTGATTTTAAAAAAAACGGTATGATGATTTAAAGGGGCAGGGTCTAAACGGGTAGGGCCGAAACAGGCCGGAGTCGCCCATTGTAACATCACTACAACATATGGGTTAGTAGCTTCTTTAGTTCAGTTGGCAAAGTAATTTTCATATATGTTTCCAAGTCCCCAGTTCTATATATTGAGAAAAATGTCATTAAAATCCCAAGTCTATATTTTCGTTGATTTTAAATCTCGAACTCTGTTTTTGAAGGAAAAAAACACTAATTATTTATTGACTTCCAAATAAATCGCAAACTCTCGTTGACTTAGCCTTTTGAGGCACAATGTTAAGTGGTCAAACAGAAAAATTAAACGGGGTTAATTATCTGTTAACGAGATCCGTTAATAGCAAAATGACGCTGTTTATAACACCCTAAAACCCCCCAAATTGAGAAATCGATTCTCAATTTCTCCAATTCACAAACCCTAATCGATCTAACCCTAGTCGAACATGATATCTTCGATGACGAGAAGATTCCAGATCTCTTTTTGTTATACACCGGAAGAACGGTCGACCAAGATTCTCTTCAGTTCTCGATGTAAAGATCGTTACACCGGCTCCACAAACACACTTCAATGGCACTCGACGGTCGAACGAAGCTACCACCGATGTCTTTAAGCTAGAACTCATCTCGTCAACTCGAAGAAGACGAGAGAAACCGAAGAAGAAAATTGAAATTAAAGAAGAAAAGATAAATTGAGATCGATTAGGGTTTGTGAATTGAGAAAATTGAGAATCGATTTCTTAATTTGGGGGTTTTAGGGTGTTATAAACAGCGTCGTTTTGCTATTAACGGATCTCGTTAACAGATAATTAACCCCGTTTAATTTTTTCGTTTGACCACTTAATGTTGTGGTCAAACGAAATTTGTTAGAGTTTTGTATATTAAATAATGAAAATGAAATGACAATCTGTGAGATTTTGACAGATTTTTCCATTGAATTTAGAAGATTTCAAAACAAGCCATCCTCTTCATTATTAAACGAGAAATAACATTATTGATATCTCATTATCATTGGTAGCCTGCAAAAAAACACATTAGAGTAAATGAGAAAATGGCCTTTTCATAAACAAGAAGTGAATATCATTATGCTTCAAACCCCCAATTCACACGAGACATTAAAAAAAAGTCTAGGTAGATGAGTGTAATTTTTAACAGGCGTGTGACATTTATATGTGGTCATGTTGGTGTAAGTGCTCTTGGTACTGTTGCAGCAAAGCATTTAGGTGATGACCAGTTGCAGGATCGTTACTTAGCCTGTTTCAATGAGGTTAGATTAACCCATGTTATAGCCAGTTGCAGGAACGGAGTTTTTAAAAGAATTTTGGAAATCCTTCAAAATTCCATCTTGAAGGCTGTGATTTTATGAATCACATTTTTCAACTTAAAAAAGATAAAAAGCCTCTTAAAATCATTCAAAGTAGCTAAATTTTAAAAAGTTGTGATATTTTGAATAACAGTAGATTTTTAGTGAGTTTTAAAAATTATGAATTGAATAACAAGAGATTGTGAATCATTTTAAATGATTTTACATAAATCATAAGTTCAATAACATAGGATTTTAAAAGATTTTTAAAAATCATCAATTGAATAACAAGTGATTTTAAAAATACCTTAAAATCCTCTAAAATACAAGTTTAATACCCCCCCTCTTAGTATTTTTTACTACTGGATGCATTTTTTTTTCTTTTTTTTTTTTTATGTTTCTTAGGTAAAATTATATACTTTCAATTATATTTTATTTTTCTATCCAGTTTATCTTTAACAAACTTTTTTTTAAATTTATTGTTAAATTATATTCAAAGAAAAATAAACATTTTACAGCAATTTTACAAACTGGTGTTTACATATTTGAAAACTTTTGAAAATAAAAAAGAGAAAACCATAGCATCAGTGGAACCTTGATGCCAACCAAGCCTGAATGAGGGTGCCATCCTTATCAGGCATTGTGTTGACCCTGTTATGAACGTTTTTGTCGATAAACTTCACCAGCTTCTCCACCGATGAGTGTGATTCCCCATGTCTCCTATCGTTTCTCTCCCACCAAATTGAGTGGATAGCATTCTAAAAAGTATAGTTCAATAGGAACCACTGTGTTTTGTCCAACTGTTTCCCCATAAGCAGATGTATCACCTGCGTCCAATCTGTGGTGTACTTGTCCGTAATAAGCCTTTTACCAACGACTCCCAAAGCTGCTGCGTGAACGGACAGAGAAAAAACAAATGCTCTCGTGTCTCCATCAGATGATTGCAGAAAACACAGCCTGGATTTGCGGTTGTGTTCCAGTTTACCATATGTTCCCCTGTTGCGAGTCTGTTTTTCACCACCAGCCAAGTGAGAAAGCAAAACGTGGAGTTGCTTGAGAGAACCAAATTACTCGAGACTCCTCCATTAATGAATGTGTTCCATGGATGTGCAACCAGGTGTCCTTTGTTCGAAAGTTCTTATGATAAACGTTACTTTTCCGCTTCCACAGAGAAACATCTTGTCGATTATGATCACGGACAAGTTGTTTCTTGTGGAGTTCATCTTCAATCAAACTAAGGAACTCATTCCGACTTCGTCTACGGCGAGTCTGGTCCATTGCTTCAGCTACCGTACTTGAGATTGGTATTCCCATAGATAAGCAACCACGGTCCCCAACCTTCTCGTATAGACGACCCAAAGAACTCCAGTCATCAAACCAGAATGAAGTGGACTCACCATTATAAACCTCTATGCGGTGAAACTGTTTTGCTAGGTCCTTGTACTTTAGAAGCTTCTTCCAAATCCAGGATCCAGAAACGGTGTTATCTTTTTCCGACCAGAAAGAGCCACTGCGAATGAGGTAGCGGTGGATCCAGTTAACCCATAGTGAGCCCTTGGCAGAGATAATTCTCCAAATCAGCTTTAGGACACTCACATTATTAGCCTCACATAATGAACGAAGCCCCAAACCACCCTCAGACTTAGGGAGACAAACCTCTGTCCATGTTAACTTAATCTTCTTAGCATTTAAAGTTGGGCTAGACCACAGGAAAGCCGAGCACAGCTGATCAATTTCGTGAATGCATGCTTTAGGAAGTCTATAGGCAGAAATCCAAAAGTTTGTAATACTGAAAATAACCGATCGGAGAAGCTGAAGACGTCCAGCAAACGAGAGTGTTCTAGCAGTCCAAGAATTTATCTTTGAACGTATGTTTTCTAACAGAGGGAGATAGTCTGAAGAGGACATATGCTTTGGGAGGAGCGGGAGACCAAGATACCGAACCGGTAAAGAGCCTAAAGCAAAAGGCAATTGCTGAAGAATCTCTCTCTTCTGATCAGTGGAGACACCAGCCATATATAATATTGATTTCTCCAGGCTAATATTCAGTTCTGTATGAATTGCAAAATCATCAAAAACACGTAGTGCACCTTGAATAGATGTCTTGTCTCCATCTACAAAGACCATCAGATCGTCGGCAAAGCATAAATGAGTTAACTGCAGATGTTTACAATTCGGGTGGAAGCTGAAGACCTTTTCTTGAGCTGCCTTATCAAGCTTGCAGGACAGCACATTCATGCAAATAACGAACAAATAAGGACTGAGAGAACACCCTTGACGAAGACCACACAAACTACCAAAATATCCAGCTAACTCGCCATTGACTTGGACAGAGAAAGAGGCCGTCGTGATACAAGTTTTTATCCAGAGCACAAATTGTTTCGGGATATCCAGCGCTCGAAGAGTTGTGAGAAGGAAGTCCCACTGCACTGAATCAAAGGTTTTTGATATATCTATCTGCATTGCACACCTGGGGGAAACCGTGTCCTTATGATAATCTTTAATAATCTTTGTAGCGAAGAGAACGTTTTCCATTAACAGTCTATCTTTAACAAAAACAGACTGATTAGGAGTGATAAACTTGGGTAGAATAATCTTTAGCCGGTTTGCAAGGATTTTGGAGATCACCTTGTAGATCACATTGCAGCAAGATATCGGTCGATAATCTTTCATAACCTTTGCTTTTTTCTTTTTTGGAATCAAGGCTAAGATGGTGGAGTTGACGCCCTTAGGTAAGAAGCCAGTTTGAAAAAAAGATTGGACCGCAACTAAGAAATCCTCTCCCACAATAGACCAAGACTCCTTGAAAAACTCTGTCGTGAAACCATCAGGACCTGGTGATTTGCTTGATGGCATCGAAAATAACACTCTCCTAATCTCCTCATTAGTGACATCATGAGTCAGAAGTTGCTTATCACTTGCACCACATTTGAACCCAAGATCCCCTCCAGCTCCTCACGAGACCAAGTCTATAAATTTGCAGGTTGCAGGGTGAGAAATTCCTTGAAATACCTCTCCGCTTCCAGCTTGATATGGTCTAGTTTATCAACCAATCTCCCATCGTCACAAAGAATTTCCCTGATAGTATTTATTTGTTCTCTCAATGTTGCAGGAATGTGAAAAGCTTTATTATTTTGATCACCCACTTTCAGCCAATGGAGCTTTGCCTTTTGCTTTAGGTAACTTTCCTCAATGTCTGATAGTCTTTGCCATTTTGCATATGCATCAGCCTCAGCACTAATCGCATGTGGGGAGGGGTGTGCCATTGTCTGCATCTGCAACTCACATAGACACTTATAGGCTTCCTTCGTACGGATGGTGATATGGCCAACCTGTTGTTTCCCCATGGACCTCAGTAGCGGTTGCAGACCCTTTAATTTCTTTGAGAACCTATGCATTGCAGATATAGAGTGGAAGAGTGGTGGAGACTTTGTCCATCTCTCAGCTAGAAAGGTGTGGTCGTCAGGGTGATTAGTTGTTGCCTTCATAAATTTAAACGGCTTCTTGACCCGCTTCTCTTCCTCCGAAATATAGAATCTGCATCGCATATGATCCGAACAACCCCCTGATTCAAAAACAGAGTAAGACTGATGGTACTGGTGCAGCCATGACTTGCTAATCAGCACCCTATCCAATTTCTTGCATATAACCCCATCCTGCCTTTTATTACACCATGTAAATTTTTGTCCCTAATAACTCATATCCGTGAGCTCACAATGACAAACCAGATCCTGAAAATCACGCATACCATGGGAGATAGTCGGAGATGAAGCAAACAAAGAGTGATCACCTCCCTCCAACACCTCATTGAAATCACCGCAAATAATCCAAGCTTTGTTCTTAAACATTGGTGAGTCATGATGATATCGGAGATCTTGCTAGAGAGCTTTCCTATCTGCAGCAAGGTTTGCAGCATATACGAAGGTGGCAAAAAATTCCTCCAGCTGCCCCTCAATATGTATAGAAACTGTGATTAATTGTGAAGTCTTATATACCGGTGTTACCCGTACGTTATCCCTCCAAACTAACCAAATACGGCCCAAACGATGCTCATCATAGTTTGAGAGTAGAGACCAGTCAGCAAAGACCACTCAAAACACTCGATCAACTCTTTTCTCCTTTACCTTTGTTTCAAGTAAACAGCCAAAATCAAAATGACATTGGTTTGTCCACTCACGGGCCACAATGTGCTTTTCTTTTTTATTAAACCCCTTGATATTCCAAAAGAAACCAGACATCAAAGTTTCTTGGGGTTTGACGTGTTTGCGTTGTACTAGGAGGCAAGATCCTAGAGCTCTGCTGACCATCTTTTGATAGAAACTTGTGTCCGTCTTTGGAAGCACGCGGTAGAGAAGGTCTAATTGTCACTTCAGCTCCATAAGGATCACTAGTGCAATCCGCAGTAGGCTTCGTATTCGTCTGCTCTACAAACAACTTAGCATTCATCTCCAAAGCTTGGTTCTCTGATTTGTTCGTATCCAAGCAAGCTTCCTCAATCTCTTCCCCTAGCTCATCATTGTCACTAAGACAGGAAAAACTATTCGTCACAGCCGAAATCTCCTGATCACTTTTAGTTGGTAATTTGCCCGGACTACGGATACTTTTTGTTGGTGTCTGCAAACCTACCCCCACATCCTCCACACCCTCTGTACTATCCTGCACAACAACAATCACAGTACTATCCTTTGTACTATCCTCAATATTGTCAACTGTTTGTCGTGTAGGGNGTAGGGATAGCGTGTTTCTTACCCTCTTGCACCACAGTCATAACAACCGCCATCTTATTGGTAGTGACCTCCAAATCACCAGCTCCATCACTCTCCCCTTTACTCTCCTCCGTGTTTTGTCCTACAGGGACTGCAGGAAGTTCTGTTTCGAGTTCTCCAGCCACCTTTGTCTTTAGCAAACAATCATTACTTAAATGACCCCATTAAGAGCAAACAGTACACCGCGGAGGCAACAATGGATGTACAAACTCCACCACTGTATCCCCACCCTTACCTGACTTAAAAGAGAAAAAATTTGGCAATGCTCTTGTTAAGTCCGCTTCTACTAAAATTTTTGCTTCCTCGAAAGATTTACATGCCTTAGTATCAGGATGTAATCGCGGTGGTACCCCTAAAGGACTAGTAACAGCACTCAGCACTTTCCAAGAGAAGTACTTGGCGGGGACATTCTTGATAATGATCCATAACGGGATTGTTTTTATCTCCTCCTGATCCTGCTCCACTATAGGACTCCATTTAGACAAAACCACCAGGACACCACAAAGGTTCCACATACCACGTCCTAGGATGCGCGAGCGAGTAAGCTCATCCTTAATACAAAACTGCACCGTATTTTTATCCAACACATAGACATCAATCTTCATCGTTTTATCACCTAGTGTCCAGATCTTGTTCACCAGAGCATGTATGCGCACTCAGCACTTTCCCCTAAAGGACTTAGTATCAGGATGTAATCGCGGTGGTACCCCTAAAGGACTAGTAACAGCACTCAGCACTTTCCAAGAGAAGTACTTGGCGGGGACATTCTTGATAATGATCCATAACGGGATTGTTTTTATCTCCTCCTGATCCTGCTCCACTATAGGACTCCATTTAGACAAAACCACCAGGACACCACAAAGGTTCCACATACCACGTCCTAGGATGCGCGAGCGAGTAAGCTCATCCTTAATACAAAACTGCACCGTATTTTTATCCAACACATAGACATCAATCTTCATCGTTTTATCACCTAGTGTCCAGATCTTGTTCACCAGAGCATGTATGCGCACTCAGCACTTTCCCCTAAAGGACTTAGTATCAGGATGTAATCGCGGTGGTACCCCTAAAGGACTAGTAACAGCACTCAGCACTTTCCAAGAGAAGTACTTGGCGGGGACATTCTTGATAATGATCCATAACGGGATTGTTTTTATCTCCTCCTGATCCTGCTCCACTATAGGACTCCATTTAGACAAAACCACCAGGACACCACAAAGGTTCCACATACCACGTCCTAGGATGCGCGAGCGAGTAAGCTCATCCTTAATACAAAACTGCACCGTATTTTTATCCAACACATAGACATCAATCTTCATCGTTTTATCACCTAGTGTCCAGATCTTGTTCACCAGAGCATGTATGCGCACTCAGCACTTTCCCCTAAAGGACTTAGTATCAGGATGTAATCGCGGTGGTACCCCTAAAGGACTAGTAACAGCACTCAGCACTTTCCAAGAGAAGTACTTGGCGGGGACATTCTTGATAATGATCCATAACGGGATTGTTTTTATCTCCTCCTGATCCTGCTCCACTATAGGACTCCATTTAGACAAAACCACCAGGACACCACAAAGGTTCCACATACCNCCTAGTGTCCAGATCTTGTTCCCCAGAGCATGTATGCGCCCCCCCCCCCCTCCCTCCCCACAAAAGGAGCCTTTGCAAGAAACTTACCAATCAAAAAATCTTCCCATAGGGGATGAGCTTCCTTGAAGACACTATCTGGTATTCGAGGCGTCGGCATACCATCAACATCCTCAACAGCGAGATGGATCTTCTCCATCTCCGCAGTGGATTTGACCATAGACACCCATGAACACTGTTTTGGAGAGGTGGCCACAGTAGGCGTACCTGAGATCTCTCCCTCCTCCATATTCCCCACAGTCGTTTTGCATTTTAGGACATAAAAGATCCCCCGCCGGCACAGGAGAAACCCCCGGCGGCATGGAAACTTGGGTAGAAAGCAAAAACCCTAAATCGCCTATTTGATCGCCTCCTTACAAAAACGCACCGTTTTGTTTCAACTCGTTTATTTCTCCCTACTATCTTTAGCAAACTTAATTCATAATTCTACTGTATAGTTTACATATAAGTATATAACTTAACTGAAAATGTTAGTAAAACTAGTAAATTAGTAACATTAAATTAACAATACTAGTTCATTATTATATTTAGAGTTTAAATTTGTGTGATATGGTTAGATAAGTATATTTAAACCTAACTAGAATAGTACCTGCGCTACGCCGTGGGTTATTTTTTGTTTGTTTTTATTTTAAATATCTTAAAGATAATTTTTATATGTTGTTTGCAATAATAATTAAAAAATCAAAACATGTGTTGACTGGTTATCATTTATTATTTTTTATTTACTTTAAAAAATGATTTGTCAACAGTAAAAGAATATAAAATATTTAATTAATAAAAAACTTTAGGATCACAAATGTCAAAACCATACCATCTAAATCTCATAATAAAATTCTCTGAAATATAATCTGCCTCAAACCCAAACCAAAAAATATTTCAATATCCACCTCTGTCGCATATTCGAAATCACGTCATAGTTATGCTTATGTAGCATTAAAACTACGAGTAAATAAAAATGAAGAAAAATGTTTCACCTATCGGTTCATAGTTTCAATCTCTTCATCAAAGAAGTATCTTCATTATTCTTGCTCCATCATGAAGCATTTTGAACAAAGATATGTTCTTTACTCTTGTGGTCTTTTAGTCTGAGTTTAGTATTTGTAAAACTCT
>NC_025693.1:7920117-7959895 GCF_000633955.1 Camelina sativa
AATATCCACCTCTGTCGCATATTCGAAATCACGTCATAGTTATGCTTATGTAGCATTAAAACTACGAGTAAATAAAAATGAAGAAAAATGTTTCACCTATCGGTTCATAGTTTCAATCTCTTCATCAAAGAAGTATCTTCATTATTCTTGCTCCATCATGAAGCATTTTGAACAAAGATATGTTCTTTACTCTTGTGGTCTTTTAGTCTGAGTTTAGTATTTGTAAAACTCTAACATCTCTTCTTCCAAAACAAATATATGTACTTTACTTTAGTCTGAGTTTAGTATTTGTAAAACTCTAACATCTCTTCTTCCAAAACAAAGATATGTACTTTACTCTAGTGGTCTTTTAGTCTGCATTTTAGTATTAGTAAAACTCTAACATCTCTTCTTCCAAAAGATGAGTCTTGCCTGCAATCACAAGTTAACCCATGACTCTTTATCTTTCATCACAGCTTTTTCAGTCTCAACATTGTCTCCATCTGTCTAAAACTCTGACTCTTTATCTTCCGTCACAGCTTTT
Source organism: Camelina sativa (assembly GCF_000633955.1). Taxonomy (NCBI): domain Eukaryota; kingdom Viridiplantae; phylum Streptophyta; class Magnoliopsida; order Brassicales; family Brassicaceae; genus Camelina; species Camelina sativa. The sequence continues at coordinate 7,920,641 of NC_025693.1, forward strand.
TCATCATCTTTTTTTTTTATCTCAACATCTATCTCCATTTTCTTTGGTTCAGACATATCCTCATCTTTCGTAACTTCTTGTGTTTCGTTATCTCAAGAATTATCCTTCTCCTTTGCAACTCAAATGGTGAAACTCATTTCTCCTTTATCATGCCAATCCCAATATTCAAGAACACTCATACAGAGCTTCAGCTCCATCCAACCTCGTTTGTCAAACCAAACATTAAATTGTTACTATTTACTCCATACAAATGTCTCAAAACACACCAATGGAAAACAACAACTAATCGTTAAAATCACAATCCCACCATTGAATATGTAGCCAATAGTACCGTGAAGCTCCCCACCAAATCTCAGCTCGATCGGGTAAGTTTTGGACTATCGACCATTGTTCCAAGGAGACAACCTCGAATCTGATTTCTAGGGTTTCTGGTTTGGTCAGTTCCAGTAATTTCTTGCGTAGGAAGTAATCCTCATAACTTCTTGAATATAACTCTGATCGGACTTCCATCAGTTGCTACGAGCTCATGGCTTGATGGTGATCACGCTGGTATTTTTTTCTTTCTAATCCGATGTCACATCCGGCGCCGACGAGCCTCCAAAGGCACCTCTCCAAACTGCTTTATTTTCTTATTCCTCTTTCTAGTTCTTCTCTTCTCCAGCTCCAATCTACTCCGACTTTGCTCTTCCACCACCACCGTGGCCTGCCACAGTCACATTAATGACTACCAGATCCACCACCTCCGCAACGTCTCCTTCTCCGTTGATTGTTATCCGGTTCGCCGCTTCCCACCTCCATATCTCGGCACCAACTTTTCTTCTTCCTTTTTCTCTATTTTTACGATCTCTCTTGCTCTCCCATACTCTCTCTCATGGCTACCTCTCTTCTCTTCTCTCCTTCTTGCGGTGATGTTAGTGTTCAACATCAACTCTCTCTCTCTCTCCCTCCTTGTTGAACGAAGTCGGCAATACAAGTGTTTTTAACACACGATCACACAAACCCAATAACATTGAATTTANCGTGAAGCTCCCCACCAAATCTCAGCTCGATCGGGTAAGTTTTGGACTATCGACCATTGTTCCAAGGAGACAACCTCGAATCTGATTTCTAGGGTTTCTGGTTTGGACAGTTCCAGTAATTTCTTGCGTAGGAAGTAATCCTCATAACTTCTTGAATATAACTCTGATCGGACTTCCATCAGTTGCTACGAGCTCATGGCTTGATGGTGATCACGCTGGTATTTTTTTCTTTCTAATCCGATGTCACATCCGGCGCCGACGAGCCTCCAAAGGCACCTCTCCAAACTGCTTTATTTTCTTATTCCTCTTTCTAGTTCTTCTCTTCTCCAGCTCCAATCTACTCCGACTTTGCTCTTCCACCACCACCGTGGCCTGCCACAGTCACATTAATGACTACCAGATCCACCACTTCTGCAACGTCTCCTTCTCCGTTGATTGTTATCCGGTTCGCCGCTTCCCACCTCCATATCTCGGCACCAACTTTTCTTCTTCCTTTTTCTCTATTTTTTACGATCTCTCTTGCTCTCCCATACTCTCTGTCATGGCTACCTCTCTTCTCTTCTCTCCTTCTTGCGGCGATGTTAGTGTTCAACATCAACTCTCTCTCTCTCTCCCTCCTTGTTGAACGAAGTCGGCAATACAAGTGTTTTTAACACACGATCACACAAACCCAATAACATTGAATTTACAGTGCTGGTGATCTCATGGCTCTCTTTCTATCGATTGGATCAGAACCGACGACGAAAGCTAATTAGAAAGAAGAAGAAATCGAATCATCCAAGAGAATAAATATGTGTCCACCTAGACAAAAAAGCTGATTTGTATTAATGTTTTAATTTGATAGGTTAGTGAATGATTATTATTAGAATAGAATGATGAGCTGTATTAATTAGAATGTTTTCATTGGTTATCTGTTTTAACTGATGTGTCATCTCCATAATGCTTCACAATGCTGATGTGTCATGCTCTAGAGAAAAACATTAAACTTTTATTGTATTGATACATGTATTTTATAGTTTAGTGTGAATTTTCAGTTTGTAATTTCTAATTATTAAATTAAATATATATATATATATATATATATCTAATATACATAATTAAGTATAATTAATAATTATAAACCAATATAAGCAACACTTTCAAAAACTTTGGCATATATTTCGATTTCAAAATTTAGAAATATGAAAAATGTAAGATATAGTTTAATGTTGTTATTTGTTAAATATATATTTATTTTACATAAATATAATATTATTACTTATATGTGTTTGTGCCCCATGCAAAAAAATGTCTGCATCCGCCACTGTGTATGGATATGTTTATGCATTATTAATTATAAAATTTCAACTAACAAATATACATCTGGCAAAAACTAATCATATAATTACAAAATACTCTTACTAGTATATAAATGTAATATTTAAATTAACGTTTATGATCCAGATTTTTGTCAAGTATGAAATGATCAAATTTTGAACTTTTTTAGTAGTAATAATAGAATTAGTTTCGAGTTATGATAGTGGATCCAACGATATAGAGTAAAATATAGTACGATTTAAGTACAATTTGTTAACTAAGAAATACATTGTGTGAGACAAATACGATTAAGTTTGAATGGTGAAAACCTCAACATGCAATATAACAAAAGATTTGAATGGTAGAAACTCCAAGAAATGGTGTGGCATTAATTAGATAACATTATATATAATTAAAATGGAACAAGAATAATATTACAAAATTAAGTTTCCTTATAGCATCTTAGCATCATCTTTATAATAATAATTAAAGCAGTAATATTATTATTATTATTATTATTATTATTATTATTATTATTATTATTATTCAAATATACTTATAAAATTTAGCAATTCTAATATATGTGATCGTAAAAATGCTGTCATTAAGTCCTTCCAATCTTCTGTCGAAGATCTTAAATCTGCTGCAGCTGCAATGGCATTGGAAAACATTGTTTTACCCATTGTCTTAGATCATATTGGCAATGAAGGGGAAAACCAATATTTTCTCCTTCAATCACTCAAAGATGTATGTTTTTTTTTTTTGTTCTCAACCTACAAGTATCATCAATATTGTATCGTTATATTACAAACTTTGTATTATTTTGATTGTCAGTTTATTGTTAGAGCAAATTTCGAGAGTTCATATGTTGATGGAATTATGAGGTTATTATTTAACCTCTCCGAAAGTGTTGATGATATTGTATGGGATGTGGTGGCCCATTAACAAAAAAAAAATCATTTCCTCTTAATTAAGGAAATAAATTATGTAGATCAATCAATTTTACAATTATTAATACTAACATTATATAATAGTTACTAGATATCCATCCGCGGTATACCGCGGGACTATTTTTTAATAAAAATAAAATATTATTTGTTTTGTAGACTATATATAACTAATATTTAATTTGTATTTTTTAAAATGTACAACCTTACAAATATATATATATATATATATATATATACATATGTATATTAGTTAGTGCAGAAAGTATTTTGTTTGAGGTTTATTGTTATATTATAGGAACTATAACATACAATTAAAATAGTAGTGATTTATAGAAGGAAAATACTGTGTGTGTTTATAAAATTAATTCCTATTGTTTTGTAAAATGGGAAACTTAATATTAATTAAATTAATCAGAAATTTAATACTTAATGTTAAATGGAGTGTGGTTCCTATTGTTTTGGAAATTTTATTAGGATGAGAAATCTTGTTTTTCAAAATTGAAATTTAATATTAGTTAATTAAATGAAAAACAAATTAATAATTAATGTCAATGGCATGGTTGTAAACAGGTTGGAACTTCAGGATTTATTTCATAAGTGTCTCTAAAAATGTATATATATATTAATTATAACATTTAAACCAAACCATTTTTTATAAACTCAAACCGACATATAATTTTGTTTTGTGTAATATAAACCCTAATCACTCTTTTATAAACCCAAACCGACATATAATTTTGTTTAACTGTAAAATCTAAACACTAAACCTTAACCATTCTTTTATAAACTTAAATTGACATATAATTTTGTTTAATTGTAAAATCTAAACCTCAACCACTCTTTTGTAAACCCAAACCAACATATAATTTTGTTTAATTGTAAAATTTAAACTTTAACCACTCTTTTGTTAACTCAAACCGACATATAATTTCATTTAATTATAAAATCTAAACCTTAACCATTATTTTATCAACCCAAACTGATATATAATTTTATTAGTTATAAAGTTTAAACCCTAATTCTCGTTTATAAACCTAAACCAACATAATTTTTTTAATAAAAAATCTACATAATTTGTTTTATTAATTTGTTAAATTTTGATTTATTAATTTTATTAATTTTGATATAATATGACATATTGTTATATTTTGATTGGTTAATTGAGAGGGTTGATTAAGAGTTGTGAACCCAAAACCGATCAAACCACATACGAGGGTCATTTATTTGGTTGAACCGTTGACTTAACTCATTAGTGTGAGAGAGACCGGTTTAATAGAAACGGACCTTCATCTTCTTCACCCAAAAAAAAAAAAAAAAATCACTCAAATCCAGAAAGGGACGATCTTTGGGGATTCAATTCCGTTTCTGGGTTTTTTTCAATTTCGACTTGGATTTATGTGAATTCGATGAAAAGTTTCAATCTTTGGATTTTGTTGATTCTGGGATTTCGAAAAGTTATAAATTTTTGGTTGATGCAGGTATATTATCTCACTCGTTAAACAATGGTGAAAGCAGTGGTTGGAGAAGATACTAGACTTACTTCTGTTGAAGATCGTCTCTCTCACTCAGCTATTCCTGCTGAGGTAAATTTTGATTAGTTTTCATGTGATTGTAAATGCATGTTGTCTCTGCCTTGAGTTTAAGATGTGATTTTTTTTTATTTCTCAATTTTGTTTTGAGCATAGGTGGGTCTTGTGATAGGGAAGCTTAGCTCTGTTCTGGATCGTGGATTCGTGTTTGATTTAATTCCCACACCGAGCAACGATGATGGAGAACCAGCTTGCTCGGTTTTGGAGACTAAAGATGATAAAAGGAAGCCTTCCAAGTCAAAATCAGAGTCAAGTTCTCTATCGATTGATTCCGATTGGGTAGCTGAACATGCTCGACAGGTTTGTCTTTGCTGTTTGTCTGACTCCTAGTTTTGTTGTTAGATGGATGTGTTTGTTTCATGATGATTGGCATTGTAATGGGTCAGGTATCGAGAATGCTGTTGGGTGGAATGAAGGTTGTTGGTATCTATGTGTGGGCTAGTGATGCTGCTTTTAAGAATTCTACTATGATCCTTTGCCAGGTAACATTGGAGATATATTTCGATTGTGGCCTCTGTGTCTTTTAAAGGTGTATGTGTGTCTTTTATTTGTTAAATTAAGATTGTAGGGTGTTAGTGAGTAAACTGTAAACCATGATAATGGATCTAAGTGATGGGAAACTTTATCAGGCTATCAAGGGAGTTACAGATGCAATACGACATTTGGATCCTAGCTTGGATGAAGCTCTTCTTATTCACATATGTTATAGTCCAAGGAGGTATGGATTCAGTTTTTAGGAATTTGGTGAACTCTCTCGGGTACTTAAACTAAGGATGACACATGTTTTTGCAGATGGAGTTGTCGAACTTGTTTGTTGAGCTCAAGTATTACGTCAAGTAGTCTTCGACCTTGTGACTTTAAGCTGGGAAGGGTGTTAAGTTCTCTACAGAGGTTTAAGTGCAGCTACAGCTTTAATTTCAGGTAATGCCACTGCATTTTGATTTGGTTTTTGGAATTCTACGTTCTATATCTTTTTATAAATGCAATTTTCATGTATAAAAATATTTCACAATGATATTCATGTCAATTATGTTGAAAGTTGATTTGGAAATTTGATCAGCACTCAGGCGCGTTCTTATTATGATTTCTCTGAATGACTACACTTATATAAATACTGGAACTCTTTCTTTTTGTATTCATTCCTGACCTCAATCTAATGATATTTTTATTCACTTTTTCGCAAGTAGATTACCAATTTACCGTGAGGGTGAGTCAACTGCCCAATCATTCACTGATATCCTCCGTCGAGAACTTGCAATTCATGCAAAAGAGCTGAAGAGTGCAAATGCAATGGTTGATGGGGATTTGGTGAGGAGAAAGTAAAACGATTTATGTTTCTATGTTGCTTGTTGGATATTGGATGTTGAGTTCTTAAATCGATTTCTAGCTCTCAAGCTTGATGCTTTTTTCTAGTTATTTAATCAAATAGTATAATGCAATGCGGTTAGGTTATCCTTGTGGATGGCGTCTGTCTGGTAATAATCTTCCCTTGTTTCTAATTCTTTTTTAACCTATGTTGGGCTGAAGGTGCATAACGATGAGCCTTGCAACACGGATGGCGAACATGAAGTTGAACTGTTATTCCCATTCATGAAAGATAGTCGTGCTGAAGGTATGTTTTACTCACTCTACTTAGCCATACTGATTTGGTTTGCTATTGGACATGTCTTTCTGATGATTGTATCTGACATTATATTTATGTTGAGAAGCATTAACTGCAAAGAATATTACTGGAATTCTACTCTTCGGTGGTTCTATATTCTCTTACGCCTACTTGAACATGAAAGAACCAGTTTCACAAGCTATTACTGATATTAAGGTATTGCAACGATGTCTCTTCCCTTTTTTCACAAGCTTGTGCCATTTCTATTGGAGTTATTGAATTTTTAAATAATTTGTTGATGGTGGTATATTTCTTTTCAGGCTGACATTATTAGGAGTCTGCAAAGTAGATTGGACATTATCTGTGACGAGGCTGAGCAGGATGTCATTCCAAAGGATGTTGGAGACGATGAGGATGCAAATGAGATGTCAAAAATTCCCATATCCAAACTCATCTTCAAATCATCAACGTGAGTTAGCTGTTAAACATAACAGTTTCTAATTTTCTGATACAAAACTTAACGTCTTGATGTTTGTAAACAGAAAAATATGCCATCTCCGTCTTCCTAGGAGAGTTCTTGTTCCGTGGCTGGCGGATATGTATATCTGCGATTATCTACAGCCATTTGAGTCACACGAGGTATATGAGCAAACCTGTCTCACATTCATTACACCTTTTTTAACTCTTCTTCCAAATGTTAATGCGTACGTTTGGTGATTTTCTGAAAAGGTGGTAAAAGAACGTTGCATTGAGTTAATGTCCATGGAACATTCTTCTATTGACGCATCAAAGATTTCAGAAGTGGAAACCGAAACTTCTTTATTGATTGCGGAATCAATGTGGGACGTGATATCTCATGCGACTTCTGCTTCCAATTTCCGGTTAGAAGGGAACGTGGAAAGGACAATGGGTGGAGATGAAAGAAAGAGAACAAGTAACGCCGGCGGTAATGCATCCAACGTCCCTATTTTGGTAGGGATTTTCGTGCTTTTACTCTCGATTGTAATAGGATTCATGCTTTACCAGAGCGAATAGCAAATATCACATAAATCTCTGTTTTGATCAAACCACAAATGAATTGAGTTTTGTTTCAAGAATTATAGTTATAGAGCAAGTTTTTTTTCCGATGCTATCGGTTTAGTAACTGAGATTGGCATCACGAGACTGAGTAGGCTGAGAAAGCAAACGAGTCCTTATTGAGCTCAGCCTGAAAGGCACCGACATGTTCCCATGTATTAGATGGATTTACTCATTATACGCAACTCAAATATCATAATGGGGATGTAGCTCAGATGGTAGAGCGCTCGCTTAGCATGCGAGAGGTACAGGGATCGATACCCCGCATCTCCACTTTTTATTCTTTCCATCCTTTGATATTTTTACATAGATGTCCTCAATGTTTTGATAGTTGCCACCCAGAAATAATTACAATATAACCCTGACCCAGTCTAAAACACCTATGATGTATATTAACAAATAATTTTTTTGGGATTAACTCTCTTATTCATTCTCTCTTAATTAACTAATGAAAATATAATAATATGTCATGTCATATCATATTTAAAAAATAAATCAAATAAAATAAAAAGACAAAATAAATTAAAGAAACAAATTATATAGATTCTCTTTTTTATTAAGGAATTTATATCGTTTTTAAGTTTGTAAAAGGAGAATTAGGGTTTAAACTTTATAATTAAAAAAATTATATGTTCGTTTGAGTTTATAAAAAATGGTTAGAATTAAGATTTTACAATTAAATGAAATTATGTGTCAGTTTGGGTTAACAAAAGAGTGGTTAAAGTATAGATTTTACAATTAAACGAAATTATATATCGGCTTGGGTTTACAAAAGAGTGGTTAGGGTTTAGATTTTACAATTAAACAAAATTATATATCCATTTGGGTTTATAAAAGAGTGGTTACAGATTAGTGTTTAGATTTTACAATTAAACAAAAGTATATGTCGGTTTGGGTTTATAAAAGAGTGATTAGGGTTTAAATTACACAATTAAACAAAATTATGTGTCGTTTTGAGTTTATAAAAAATGGTTAGAGTTTAAATGTTATAATTAAATACTATAATATAATATTAGAATTAAAAATTGTAAGATTGATTGTTCTACAAAATTTGTTTCCCGTACAATATCATCAACACTTTCAGAGAGGTTAAAAAGTAAACTAGTAATCTCATCGACACATGAACTCTCGAAGTCCGCTCTAACAATAACTTGACAATCAAAATAATAAAAAGTCTGTAATACAATGATACAATATTATTTTATAAGTATATTTGAACTCTTGACATACCATAACATAAATAATAATGAAAATTATCACCAAAATTGAAAAAAAAAAACATAAAATGCAAAAGATACGTATGCATGATTATATTTAAATAAGTTATATATTTGGATATTGTATTATTTGAATAAATAAAAGTGTAAAAAATGTTACTGACATTTAAATTAATTTGTTATATTTTTATTATTTACCAATAATAATAATAATACTAATAATACTAATAATAATAATAATAATAATAATAACGATGATGATGATGATGATGATGATGATATAAAGGAACTTAAGTTTGTAATATTATTCTTATCATTATTATTACTATTAATCCATTTGGTTTTAAATAGTATTTTATCTAACACTCCATTTCTTGCATTTTTTACCATTCAAATATTTTGTTTTATTGCATGTTAGCGTCTTCACCATTTAAACATTATTTTTTACTACTGATTTTACATTATCGGCATTTGTCTCACATAATGTATTTCATATTAACAAATTGAACTCAAACCGCACCATATGTTTATCCTATATCGTTGAATACAATGTCATAATTTGAAACATAATTTTATTTTAAAATCCGATTGAGTTTTATTTGTCTTTGTAGGATAACAAAGAAACTATTTGTGAGGTGTGACCTAGTAAATATTAATATTAAACTTTATATACAACGAGAATTAGAAATGGAAAGTTAACACTTGTATAAATTTCCTTATTGTCAAATAAGTAGATTTAGCATTACTGAATATGTAAAGAACTTGTTAGGCAAATTATGACATTGTATAAATATAAGCCTAAAGGTTAATGAATAAAATGAGAGAAACTATTTTAGTTCTAAAGTTTTCTCCAAATCTATCATGGTATCAGAGTCTTGATCCTATTTCCATGAATTATGGTTCTTTTATTTTTCCACATTCTAAAAAAAAAGAAACACCTATGTTTTTTTTATCGATCTCATCTTCTTTTCTTTGACCTTGTTTCCTTCAATCTATTTTTGTTGAAATATTCTTAATTTTTTATAGTTATAGGCCATGAATGGAATGAGTTTTTAAATTGGTTTTTAGCTTTTGGTTTTTAGATTTTAGTTTTTGGTTTTTAAATATTTGGTTTTTACTAAAAAGTTTAAAACATTTTTAAAAATAATAATAAAAATTGAAAACTGAAAGAATAACACTAACGATTATAAAAACCACTATAAGATGGTTTTTGGTTTTCTTTGTAAATGGGTAAAATCTGCCAAAAACTAGATTTCCTAATTTTTAAGGAAACCGATTTTATAAAATCTTGAATGGTAGAAAATTAGATTTTTAGAAAAACTAAAACCAAAATCTACTAAAAAACTTGTAACCATTTAAGGCCATAAGTTTGCTGTTTGCTTAGCTTTGTTTGCAATTTTGATTTTTTTTGTCTCATACTACAAAGGAGACGTTCATTGATTGATGATATTGATGTGGATTATGAGCATGGACCGTTGATGGGTTCGTTCAATTCACTTATCTAATCTATCTCTTTCAGGTTTTTATGTGGTTATATCTAACACTACAAATACGATGTAACCACAAAGATGATGAACTCCAATAGATATATACATATCCAATGGGGTGATGACATGGTGTCGCTGTGAACTTGAGCATGAACCAATTGATGAGTTCGTTCAGTTCACATGGTGACATAAGGTGATGGAGATACACAACTACTACAGTATTCTCCACCGAATTGATGACCTTATGACGAGGTTTAAACACCATTGATGATTCTATAGTGATATGATGACTGTTAAGATGATATGATGATTGTTCAATCTCATACGTGTTATCACATATGAGCTTCTGGGAGGGTATTAGGATATTTCAGAGATTACAAGATCGAGTTAAATGGAAAGTTAACATTTGTACAATATTTTTTTTTTACTATTATTGAATATGTAAAAAATTTGTTAGACAAGATATGACATTATATAATTATAAGCCTAAAGGCTAATGAATAGAATGAGAGAAACTATTTTACTTCTAAAGTTTCCTCCAAATCTATCAGAGACTTTTCTGAAAGTTAGAGGCTATAACGTAATGATTTTACAAATTTTGAAGAGTTCAAACCTTGATGTGAAAGTCACATCAAGGTTTGTGTGGGATTGGACCAGCTTCACCAATGAACAAGGAAGGCAAATCTCGCAAGAAGAAAAAATCTTGCTGAAAGCAAAATTCAGTCAGTTGAGAGAGAATCACAGGAGGAAATCTAATCTCCTCACTAAGCCTAGAGAGTACGAAGATGTTCCTCCATTCATAAAGTGTAAACTCTGTTACCAGCTTCTCGACCTTCCAGAGAGAAACATTAAAAATCTGATTAGCCCAGCATGTTCCTACCCCCTTGACTTCACCACAGCTACACCATGAGCTCACTCACTCTGGAGTCAAAGGATTTATTTTGAGTTAGTGTCCAATTATGCATGACAAGTTGGTATTTGATTTGGTCAATTATGTTATTCATGTTTATCACTTGTGTTTAGCTATAATCTAGAAGTAGTTTGTTTCACGTTGTGTCACACTATGTTTCCCTAAGGCTATATAAGCCATTGTTGTTTATTAATGAAGTATTGCAGTTTCTAGATTTGTATTGAGATTAACATTCTGGTATCAGAGCGAAATTGTGTGTGCAGATGGGTTCAGAAGGAGGAAATGGTGGTTTCTCTACACCTCGTATCCCGAAATTTGATGGCGACTATTATCATTGGAGCATGCTCACAAAGCATCTAATATATAGGCTAAAATGTATAGTACTATAGTAGAGATTAACCGACGTTGCTACCTCTTTTATTAGAAACCCAAATTGAGCTTGTCAAAATGGTCTCCTCGCGATGATGATTGACATACGTGTTACATAGTTGTTAAAGCTCAATTTTGGTAAGAAATTTTCTTTCTTAAATTTGAACTCTGTGTTTTTAGATTAAGAATTTAAAGATATACTGTAAAATACTACTGAAACTTATTTTTGAGAATTATCCTAAAATTTATTTTCTTATCCATAAAATATGAAATGGAGAAACATGTGAACAGTTTTTTGATTAATCAATAAAAATGTATAATTTCTAAACTCTAAAGTCTAAAGCCTATAATTCGTTACAAAAAAAATTAATAACTTTCCTAACATCTTATATATAATAGAGGAATACCCTAGAATAGCACTAATTTATGTTTTTTCTTCCAAAGTTAGCACACATGTTCAAATATTCCAAAACTAGCATTATTATTATTATTATTATCTTAACTATAACTTTTTACTGACGATTTTGAAATCTTAAGTGAAGTATATGATGCTTACGGTGAAGCTTTGGTCTTGTTCTTCTTCTTCATGTATCAATTATGATCTTAGATTTTGAGATTTTCGAAGTGATTTTTATGGCTTTTAATTGAGAAATTGGGTAAATTTGTAGTGAATATGATCGTGATGATTATTAGAAGAAGAAGAAGCAGAACGAAGATGGAAGAAGAAGCAAAATAGGAACAAAGATGGAAGAAGAAGAAGAAGAAGAACGAAGATGGCAGAGAACGAAGACTAGAGAAGCCATGTCTTTACAATGTAGCAGAGATGTGAGGTCCTTGTTACCCCATTCTCAGCCAAAACATTCTTTGAGATTCCTGAAGAAACTCTTCTAACGATATGTACGTCTAATTATGAGTGGTCGTCTCAGAGCTAAACCAATGTTAATTTGGGTATTGGAATTGTTGGGCATTGTTGGGTAATAAATGAAATCTGATTATGAGTGGTGGCTTGAATTGTTGGGTATTGGAATCTGAACTGTGAATGGAATAGAAAATCATATATAATTTTGAAGCTGAAATGTGTATTTGAGTGGTACTCTCTCCTCTTTGGACATCAAAGTTATTGCATACCAAGTGTTTGATATAATGTCATTGCAAACAAAACAGTTGGTAAATGTACAAAAGTTTGTTGTCTTCGTGATGATGGAGTTGGCTAGTAGTGTTTATGATACGGAGTACAGTAGAGGATGATCTTCTGATTATGATCATCATCATTTCTGGGATTTCTGGATATTCAGGAAAATATTTCTAAATTTCAAGAACGTCTTCCTAAACATCATGAAATGCTTCCTAAATCTAAAGAAATGAGTTTTTTTGAATCTTTTAATTTATGTTTTGCCATAAAATATCACATATTACTCCACTTGGTGAGTGATATTTGATTTTATTTTGTGCATATCCTGATATTTTATTTATGTATAGAAGATTAATAATCTGATTTTGTGTCTTCTTAAATATTTTATGAAGTTTATCCTGAAGTTTAAGGTTTTCTTCCTAAATTATTGAATCCTTCCTAAATTTAAATTAATGTGTTTATAAATCTTTCTACACTGTTTTGTCTCAATATGTGAAAGATTACTATGTTATAATGAGGGGTAATGATATCATTAATCAATACCCAGACATTCTATGAAGGTCATCATTAAGTTCCAAATTTTTTATGAAGGTCATCCTTAAGTTTAAGGACATTTTCCTAAATTTCGTCGAACAAAACGGAATGTACAAGATTTTTAGCACGAATCCTTCCTAAATTTCGTGGAAAGTGTTGGATGTTTGATGCTGTTTTTTCAAGTTGCAAGAACATCATAAAAGATTCTAAAAAATACAGAGAACTTAAATAAGAAGGAAAAACAGAGTAAAGATCCTTGTTAAGAGCACAAGCCTCCATAAGCACAAATGCATGAAATCATCATCAGATCTAGTGAAGACAAACAATGATACTCACCCAGCCTAAATCTCAAAATACAATCATAGATTTAAAACTCAAACATCATTATACTTCCACCATTGTCTTCGGTTATGTCTTCTTCTATACTTCCACCATGTGACATGGTTCATGTCTATCAGCCACCTCCTCCGCCGTCTCTGCACCATCGCCACCACCACTACCTTAGCCCTATTGTGATCTCAGTTCTCCATCAACGAATCCACAATAAAGATACGGAGATGAACACTGGTAACAATCACGATTCAGATAAGAATCGAAACCCTAATCAAAATCCAGCCAATGATCCTTCTCAATTCCAGATTCCTCACAATCATATCCCTATGATTCCCTAGCCACCGATCCGTCAGCGTACAATGACCTCATCAGACAAAGGAGCTGCAGCTGAACGCACTGCCTCAGATGTCGTCTCTGAATTGAACCTTCGATCATCTTCACGCAATACGACTGAATCCTTCGACTCCTCCTTTAACACGTGATTCCAATGCGCCACAGCTTTCAAATTTCACCTACACACTCGTCGGCCAAAAGCTTAACCTTGATAATAGAGTCATGTATAATTAGATTTATAATAATAAAAATTTATTTAATTAGATCATGGGTGCTAAATTCAGAAAATACTAAAATGAGTGCTAGATTTGGAAGAAAAACTTAAATTTGTGGTATTTTTGAGAATCACCTTATATAATAAAATATGGTCTTTTTAGTAGTAAGTCATTTTTCACTAGAGATATTATACCAATCGTTACTAGATTCGAACCCACTTCTCTCCGCCGTCCACCGGTGACTCTTCGTTCCGTCCAAAACTCTATATATATATATTTTTTAACTTTTATTACATTTTTTTTTCTTTTTAAAAGACAAAACAAAAGAGAAGAGGATTAGATTCATTGGTCTGAGTCAAGAGTCAAGAACACCACCTGTAATTCCAACAAGTTTAGTTGCCTACCGTTTATCATTATCTGAAAACACATAAATGTTTCCACGTGTCACCATCTTACGATAATATCACAAAAAAGCTTTATATTCTTCTAGATGTAACGTTTAGCATAACACATAACTCTCTCTACAAACACATAACGTAATCTCCCCTACCCAAAAAAGTCTACCCTTTCCGTCTTGTTTATTTATTTTTAACCTCAATTATTACTTTTTTTTATAAGGGACTAAATATGAACTGATTAATACTACTATTTTAGAATCTGGAAATAAGTTAAATAAAGTTATCAACATTACTCATACTTGATTAAACTATGATATCCTTACATTCCTAAGATCTAAAGAATAATTGGTGCATGAAAGAGAACATCTCATTATATTTTTCTTATATTACATTCTAACCAAAATTTGAATCTACAAAATTTAGAACATGTCAATTGTAAAATTAAAATTATAACTTATATATTCTTGTTTCTTATATAAAATATTACAATAATCCGTAATCTCTATTGTAAACTGGAACAGTAAAATGATATATCAATTATTTTTAAGTGACCAAACTTTCAATGGTTAAAATACATCATCCTCATCATGATTATGTATTTTATTTGTGAAAACTGTCTTTTTGATACATATTTGTCTTTTTTAACATAATATCAAAAAAATAATTTGCTAAAGATAAAATTAGACGTATACATTTTCTTAAACAGCTAATTAATAATAATTTTCATATTTTTGAAGTGCTACAAAGTTATTACAATGAAATTATATAAAGTGTCCAAAAAAAGTTACATATAAAAGTATTTTTTGGAAATATTATTTTTTTAAAAATTAAAATAATTTTAGAAAGATTAAATTGACCAAATCAATCATCATATAATTTCTATTCTTGTACGCGTATTTCTAAATTATTTAACCAAAGATTAAAAGATTAGTGTAAACATTATACAAGATTATAAGTTTCATAAAAAAATTAAATTATATTAAGTAAGAGTACTTTATTAGCTGCCCAAGCTGACCAGTTTGCTTATCTCTCTTACTCAAGCTGCCCGATCTACCCGTTCCTGACCACTCTCTCTCTCTCTCTCTCTCTCTCTCTCTCTCTCTCTCTCTCTCTCTCTCTCTCTCTCTCTCTCTCTCTCTCTCTCTCTCTCTCTCTCTCTCTCTCTCTCTCTCTCTCTCTCTCTCTCTCTCTCTCTCTCTCTCTCTCTCTCTCTCTCTCTCTCTCTCTCTCTCTCTCTCTCTCTCTCTCTCTCTCTCTCTCTCTCTCTCTCTCTCTCTCTCTCTCTCTCTCTCTCTCTCTCTCTCTCTCTCTCTCTCTCTCTCTCTCTCTCTCTCTCTCTCTCTCTCTCTATAGCTCTCGGGCACGCAAAAAATCTCCCTTTTGACTTAAAAAACTTTCTCCGGCTAATCTCCTTTTGTTTTCCTTTTGTTCTTCGTTCACTTGTATCTCTTCTTTGTCCCTAACTAAGAAGCTCAAATTTCACTTCTACTGAACTGGGTTTTATCTTTTGCCTTAGTGTTGCTTTGGATCTTTTGTTGATGTTCGGTTTTGGGGCCAAAAGGTTCAAACTTTATTATACTCTCAGAGAATTGGGTTTATTCGATCTTCATCTTTCTGTTGATTTCATTTTCTGGGTCTGATCAAAGTTTTTTTGTTTTTTTTTTTCTACTCACTATGTGATCAGAGAAAAAGAAAGAGAGTGATCTATTCTAGGGTTGATTGAAGTGGAGGCTTCAATTGACTTTTTTGTTTTGTCTTGGTTTTTCGAATCCTATGGTGGTTCGATTTGGAATTTAGAGTTAAATGTTTTGAATGATGGCTACAAAGCCAGGCTCTGTTAAGGTGGTGGAGAAATTGGGTGTTGAGAAAGCTGAGAAAGGGAAAGTGATGAGTAAAAAGAAGAATGTTAAGAAAGATGGAGATGAGAGTGAAAGTGGTTTTTGGTATAGATTCAAGTTCATCTTTAGTTGTATCTCTTCTAGATCAAAAGTTGATAGTTCCATGAATGCTACTACAGTTATTGGTAAGATCACTTTTATTCCCTTCTTCTTTACAGATTATAAAGTTAAGGTTTGTTTTGTATGTATGTATGTATGTATGTATTTGTGTAGATGACAAAGTTTTTCCTAAATTAGTCGCTTTCAGATTGTGGTTGAGCTTTCAGTTATCTCTCTGCTCATCATTTGTAGGATTGAAATTAATAGGGATGGTTACTTTTTATATGGTAGAAGTTTTGTGTGTGTCAATTTTAAGATAGAGCCTTTGTGACCTTGAACCAACAATTGATTTGAGACATCTTTTGCTGAAATAATAAACCAGAGAGATGTAAACAAGCCTTTATACCTCCAATGTGTATTCTACAATCTGCCTTGTGTTTCTGTCTATCTGTTTGACCTTTATCTTACTGTGCGAGTGTGAGACTTGGTTTCGTCCATATACTGACTTTCTTCCATACTACAATTCAGCAGAACCTAAAAAAGTTATTGCAAAGAATGAAAGTCAACCAGCTCCGACTAAAGACATTGGCTCTGTGGAGAGTTGTTCCTCAACACCTCTAATAAGTGGGGAATTGAAGTATTCTTCTAAGCTACGGATTTTCATGTTCAACGACCTTAAGTTAGCAACTAGGAATTTCAGACCAGAGTCTCTTCTCGGTGAGGGTGGGTTTGGATGTGTTTTTAAAGGATGGATAGAGGAGAATGGAACTGCACCAGTTAAGCCTGGTACCGGTTTAACTGTTGCTGTCAAGACACTGAACCCAGATGGCCTTCAAGGTCACAAGGAGTGGCTGGTAATGACCAATCTTTTTACACCTTGATATCGGTTATGGTCTCATGCTTCGGTTTCTATGGAAAATGTTGATGGATTTTGCTGTTTATGTCCAGGCTGAGATTAACTTCCTTGGAAACCTTGTTCACCCCAGTCTGGTTAAATTGGTTGGTTATTGCATGGAAGAAGATCAAAGGCTGCTCGTCTACGAGTTTATGCCACGAGGGAGTTTGGAGAACCATCTCTTCAGAAGTATGTCAACCAAAAACCACTGCACATCATGTTCTTTCTTTTTTTAGTTCTTTCAGAAGGATTCAAAATTAACCACTGTATTTTTTTTTTTTTTTTTTTTTTTTAATATGGTTCAGGGACCTTGCCTCTCCCATGGTCTGTTAGAATGAAAATTGCACTTGGAGCAGCTAAAGGTCTCGCCTTTCTTCACGAAGAAGCTGAGAAGCCAGTCATATATCGAGATTTTAAAACATCTAATATTTTACTGGATGCAGTATGTCTGAAAGCCAATTAACCTAATCAAAAAGCCTCAGATTCTTCCTTTACTCTCTATATATTTATATATTTTAGAAACTTCTTCCTGTTTCAGGAATATAATGCAAAGCTCTCTGATTTTGGGCTTGCGAAAGATGCACCAGACGAGAAAAAATCCCATGTGTCAACTCGAGTTATGGGAACTTATGGTTATGCTGCCCCCGAATATGTAATGACTGGTAAGTCAGCTATCCTGGCTTTGTCTTTTGGCATTATCAGTTGACCTTCTGGACTTAAAAATTTCATCTATGAACATCAGGACATCTTACAACGAAGAGCGATGTGTACAGTTTTGGAGTAGTTTTACTTGAAATATTAACAGGACGAAGAGCCGTGGATAAAAGTCGGCCGAACGGGGAACAAAACTTGGTTGAATGGGTGAGACCACATCTCTTAGACAAGAAAAGGTTGTGTCGGCTACTAGATCCTCGGTTAGAAGGTCACTACTCGATCAAGGGTGCTCAGAAAGCCACACAAGTAGCAGCGCAATGTCTTAACCGAGACTCCAAAGCTAGACCGAAGATGAGTGAAATTGTGGAAGCTTTGAAGCCTTTACCAAATCTTAAAGACTTTGCTAGCTCTTCATCTTCTTTCCAAACGATGCAGCCTGTTGCTAAGAATGGAGTCAGAACACAAGGAGGAGGGTTTGTGTCGAGAAATGGACCGCCTATGAGAAGTTTGTCTAGCTTAAACTTGCCTCAAGCATCCCCTTATCGTTATGCCCGCCAATCACCAAAGCCTAAGGGAAAAGAGCCATGAGTCCAATAGATATCAATTAGTTCTTCATGTCTGACCCGAGGTTTTGTAGATTGGGGCTGTATGGTTCAGCTTCTTCTTTCCGATTCAAGAGCGGGTTGCAAAAGCTTTTATCCAGATCAAAGAGATGGTCTGTGGAAGCTGAAGCTTGGCAAGTTTGGAATGTTTCGGATCCTGTTTGTGTTCTTTGAGTTTTTGGAACTCAGAACAAATATCTTTGGTCCTGAAGGTCCAAAGATTTTGATCTTATGATTTTAATGTTGTAGAAATGTAAAGTTTGAGAGTGTAAAGTTTCTATAAAGGATAAAAAAAACCTGTTGTCTGTAAAAACTTATCTAAACCCTGTAATGTATATTGTTCTGACTTCTGATGTGCATTGATTATTTATCTTTTACCTTTGTTAAATTATAACCTCTTCGGAGATTTCGAATTAGAAATCCTTTGATGGACTACACCGTGTTATGATCAAAATACACCATCTCTTACTTACATTGTTACTTCAAATTCAAATAATCTAGAGAATTTAGGGGCGTGAAACCAAAACCGAACCAAGGTGAAGTTATTAACCATTTGATTTCATTATTTAAATCCAAAACAACTAAAATAAAATTGAACTTGTTTTTTTAACCAAAACCGAATAAACCAAAAGTTTATATTATTAAAGTATTGATAGGTTCTCCCGCTATCACTCTCAAACGCAGCGTGTGAGATTGGTAACAATTAGAACCAATTAAAGAAATCCCTAAATTTCAAAAACTCATCCCTACAAACGCTAAAACAGTATACATATGTTTCTTAACATATATAACTAGCCATAATGTTAAAATTACATCACTATTTATTATATTAGTAAAACCTCTATAACTTATAGATACTATTCTAATTGGGTAATTTTCAAAAAATATATATTTTAAAATAAAATTTAATCGTTATAACTAATATTTTAATAGAATCAATTACAAAAAAATGACATTTATCATGTTTTGAAGAGACATTCAAAGTTTTTTATATATTCAAAATATTAAACATGAAGTCTAACAAAAAAAATTATGTGTATATATTACATATATTTTGAAAATTTTATATAATTATTAACATATACTATTGATGGGACCATATATTTAATTAATATTTTCAAAAAAGTTATTATCTTATTATATTATCGAGTTGTGTATAAAGTTACACTGGTCCAACTGGACCGGAGAAATATATTAATTTATATATATTATTAATTTACTTAGTATTAATTTATAGAGATTTTACTTTTTAGTTGCTAAAAAGTAATATTATTATTCGAACAGAATGATATTATTATTACTGTTATTGTTATTGTTATTATTATTTGTTATTATTAGAATGATATTATTATTACTGTTATTGTTATTGTTATTATTATTTATTATTATTATTAGGATTATTATTATTATTAGTATTATTATAGAAATCAAATTATGGTAAAGAAGTATTAGAATACATATATAGTTATATCAATAACGCTTTTTTTCTAGTTGTACTCAAATCATACTCCAGTCATTTTGTCATTCAAGAATATAATGTGACCACTTCTCATCTGAATTCACTTTATGAAACTATACATGAGATATCAAATGAAATATGTTTTTGTTTGGAGCATTTGACTAGCAAGTTTTTGTTTAACATAATTTTAATTAAATCAATTTACTTCAACATGTCTTATATTGGTGTTGTTAAAAAATAGTAAGATGAGGATTTAATCCGTATTAAAATACCAAATTAATTATATTTTAACTTTTTAGTAATATTGATTCAGTTCTGTTCCATCAAACAACTCGTTCTCCAATATAACTCGTCCATGTTATTTGAAAATTTTAATATACTAAATATTCATAATTTTAGAAATTTTATTAAGTTTGGATATATAGCAGTTATAATATTTTAAATTTCTTTAAAGTTTAAAATTTACTATATACGGTAAAAAATTAAACAGTACAACTAAAAAATCAAATTCAACCATATACAAATATTAATTTAGTTGTTTATTAAGTGAATTTTCCTGCTCATTTGGATTCATGTTTTTTGTTTTTATAATAAGACCCTGAATGATTCTCTAAACATTTTTGTCGATGTGGGACGTTAAACACATATTTTTACATTAGTTGGGTGACATATGTCCTTTTTTAAAAAATTCGAATCATAATATATAACAGAGACACACAAATTAGATTTTTATTAATTTTATGCATTATATGTATATATTTTTACATCTTTGCCTAAAAGCCAAATTATACGTCTTTCTTTTATAAGGATCGGATTCAAACCCGGATTTGATGAAAATTGCAAGGATTTCCCCTATATCTATCAGATATTTCTATGACTATAACATAAGATATTTCTTGAAACATTTACATACATCTGACTATCTTAAGTGGCGGTATAAAACCAACATTAGAAAATGATGCTGTGTGGGGTATATAATGCTGATATGATACGAAAAATCTTTTAAGACATTTTAAGTCTATCACCATGTGTGTTAGCTCTGGATAGTTTTTCCAATATCTGTATCTAATTTATCAAAAGCTTTTGGGGTCTTTTCTAAAGTTTGTAAAAATTAGAGATGTCTTTTTTAGCAAAGACGAGAAAAGAAAGGTTAAAAATGAAGAGAAAAAAAAATAAAGCCAAAGTGGAGATGCGGGGTATCGATCCCCGTACCTCTCGCATGCTAAGCGAGCGCTCTACCATCTGAGCTACATCCCCATTGTTGATTATTCATTAGTTTTAAAGTTAATAATAACACATCTGAGAGCTTCTTATAGACTCCCAAGTTCCTTCCGACTTCTCTCTGTCGTCGGAGTTTTGCAGATTTTGAAATCGCAAAGATGCTGAGAAAAATACTGACGCAAGCACCCTCTCGCCGTCTTATCTCTTCCGGTTTCCCTCCTCTCTTCACCAAATCCACTATTTCACCATTCTCTTCAGTATCCTCTTCCCCGGAGCCACCGTCCTCAGAGAGTAACACCGTCGAACAGCCCGGAACAACAATCTCCGTCGACCGTTCCGCTCTCTATAATCCCCCCGGTACTTATATCACACTCTCACACTCTATATGTATTCAATTCGATAGATTTGAGGTCTGATTTGTTGGGAATTTTCAGATCATTCTCATGAATCCACACCTGATTCGGAGCTCGTTAAGCATCTCAAGAGTGTTATCAAGGTAGCTTGCGATTTTGATACATTTTTTGAGTAGAATTGTTGATGAATTTGGTTTATACATTAGTTTCGAGGTGGTCCAATCTCAGTAGCAGAGTACATGGAGGAGGTTTTGACTAATCCTAAAGCAGGTTTCTATATGAATCGTGATGTGTTTGGAGCTCAAGGTGATTTCATTACTTCCCCAGAAGTTAGTCAAATGTTCGGCGAGGTTGTTTACTTAGCAATTTCTTGTAATGTTTCGTTTTATGTTTATGCTTGGGATTAGAGATTTTTCTTACTTGGTGTGTTGTGTTGTGGTCTTTAGATGATTGGTGTATGGACTGTGTGTCTTTGGGAGCAAATGGGAAGACCACAGAGGGTCAATCTTGTTGAGCTAGGTCCAGGTCGTGGAACACTCATGGCGGATCTCCTTCGTGTGTGTATTTATGCTTTTTTGTATTGTATTCTTGGGATTTTGTAGATTATCTCATTGCTGACTGCTGAAAATATTGACTTGACTTGTAGGGTACATCAAAGTTTAGGAATTTCACGGAATCATTGCATATACATTTGGTGGAATGTAGTCCTGCATTGCAGAAGCTACAGCACCAGAATCTGAAATGTACAGATGAGAGTAGTTCGGAGAAGCAAGCTATTAGTTCACTAGCTGGGACACCTGTTCACTGGCATGCTACTCTTGAAGAGGTGCCATCAGGAGGTATGCAACTTCTGTTACATTTTTTCTTAGAATTTATGACTTGCTAATTGTGGTTATTACTGAGGTTGTGGTCTTAATATGTATACAAAGTCGACATACAATTATTGTCTTGATCATCCAAAACAATGATGCTTTTCATCTTTTCTCATGGTGTCTCTTGTGCTTCTGTGGCAGTACCAACATTAATCATTGCTCATGAGTTTTATGATGCGCTTCCAGTTCATCAATTTCAGGTTAGTTTGGAGATTATGGTTCATAATGCAATGCAGTCTCCTTCTCCTTTTAGATTAGTATGTGTATCTTATGTAGACTCCATATCTGCAGAAAACTTCCCGTGGCTGGTGTGAGAAAATGGTTGATATAGGAGAAGATTCAAAGTAAGTATTAGGCAAATCAAAGAAAAAGTATGTATATCATTTGTGGGATTTGCAAAATCATGAATATTTGTTGCCTTGTTGGTTTAGGTTCCGGTTTGTTCTATCCCCACAGCCTACACCTGCAGCCTTATATCTCATGAAACGTTGCATATGGGCTACACCTGAGGAAAGGGAGAAACTGGAACATGTCGAGATCAGCCCAAAGTCAATGGATTTGACACAAGAAATGGCAAAGAGAATAGGTTCTGATGGAGGTGGAGCACTTATAATCGATTACGGGATGAATGCAATCATTTCAGACAGTCTTCAGGTTTGTGGCCTCAAAATGTTATGATCATGTTTAATAGCTAAAATATCTATAGAGATACTTTAACCATCAAATTCTGACTCTGTTATGGCAAAACTATCTTCAGGCTATTAGAAAACACAAGTTTGTCAACATACTGGATGATCCCGGGTCTGCCGATCTAAGTGCTTATGTCGATTTCCCATCAATAAAACACTCGGCCGAGGAAGCTTCAGGTTTGTTCCTATACTAGCAGCTAGTC
Organism: Camelina sativa; assembly: GCF_000633955.1. Taxonomy (NCBI): domain Eukaryota; kingdom Viridiplantae; phylum Streptophyta; class Magnoliopsida; order Brassicales; family Brassicaceae; genus Camelina; species Camelina sativa. Next base: position 7,943,988 of record NC_025693.1, read on the forward strand.
AGTTCGATGTAGAGAGTTAGCTAGCTTACTTCACCAAAAACAAATGTGTGTGTTGTGCAGAAAATGTTTCCGTCCATGGACCTATGACTCAGTCTCAGTTCTTGGGTTCACTTGGAATAAACTTCAGAGTTGATGCCTTGCTACAGAACTGTAACGACGAACAAGCTGAGTCCTTGAGGGCAGGATACTGGCAGCTTGTTGGTGATGGTGAAGCACCTTTCTGGGAAGGACCCGATGAACAGACACCGATTGGAATGGGGACGAGGTATCTTGCAACGGCTATTGTCAACAAAAACCAAGGCATTCCGGCTCCGTTCCAGTAAGAAATATTGAAATTTTCATGAGAGTAAAATCAACCCTCCTTTTAATTTTATTTTTCTCTCTCAGCAAAGTAAAAATAAAAGCTTTTGCTGCTTTTAGGATGGAACAATCAGATGTTCTATAACACACACCACCTGTTTTGCATTTTTTTTTCTGACAAGTATTATCCTTTCAAGGACTTTTTGAAAGATGGAACGATTATACCGATTGGAAAATTTATGTGTTAATGTTATAATCTAAAGGTTCCAAAGCTATATTAGAAACAGGTTTGAGTTTTGACAGGTGCTAGTTGAGTCTACCGACAAATTATAAACAAGGAAGCTAACGTTTGTTAGGCTACACATAGGCGTTAAAACTCTTGGAAGATGGTTAATGTGTCTAGATGTTTGCCACTTTTGATTCTAATTGTCAATATGTTTTCAGTGCTTCATCAAATATTTTAGTCGTTATTGAGTCGTTTTTTGGTAAAAAGATGGTTCAGGACAAATGGTTTGGGATAAGTAGAAAGTGGTCGAAGGAATAGTGAGACTAAGCCCCCGAGAGTGAAATGCCCTTTTAAAATGTTGAAAGAAGTAAAAAATTTCTCCCCTCGTGCCCTCTCTAGTTAGAAAGAGAGTTGTCAAAATGTACCAACCAGAGTCAAACCAAAACAACCACACCGAACATGTATGTATCACAAAGATAGGCCAAAAGTCTATACACAAATGGAACTTACGGCACTATACTTTGTCATATCTTAACAAGGAAAATATATATAACTCGCGGGTAAGTTTTTTTTAAAATTTTTTTTTGTTAATATACTATTTTGTTAATTTTAGTGATTTAATATATAAATCGTGGTATATTGCACAATAATTTTTGTTTACTACAATCTTAATTAAATCAGTTTGATTCGACATATTTTATATTGATATTGTTAAAACATTAAAATGATGATTTAACCCGTATTGAAATATCATATTACTGATACTTGATTTTTTTGTATTATCAATTCAATCATGTAATGTCATATAACTCGTCGTGTAATATAACTCGTTTGTGTAATTTTGAAAATTTAATATGTTTAAATATTTATACTTTTAAATTTTTATTAAGTTTAGATATATCAATTATAAATTATTAACTTCTTAAAATTTTATAATTTACTATATACAGTAAATTTACTATATATGTATGTTGAACACACACTTTTTATATTAATTGAGTAATATATGTTTGTTTTAAAAATTTCAAATCACAATATAAGCAGGAAAAATACACCTATTTTATTAACTTTATATATTATATGATGATTCACTACATTTAAATTTTAAAATCAAAAAGAGATGATAGGAAAATAATTTTTTAAAATCTGGAGTAAATCTTTTAAATATCTATATCAATTATAGAACATTATATATATGGATATTTAAAATATTTTAATTGTGTTTGGTTATAAGAATAGTAGAGAAAGATAACTAAGCTTGTTTGGATATGAATATAAGCATCAAAAAGCATTCAATGCAAAAACTTTGCAAAAAATATTTTTTGAGCAAAAACTGCTGCAAAAATACTAGTATAGATTCGTCGTGCTAACTTTGAAATATAGGACTACGAGAAATTATGTTGGTAAGTCATTTTTTGTGTGGAAATTGTGCTTTAACAACTTCTTGTAATATATCTTTTCTTTTGTAAGTTTTTGTCACAGTTGTTAGGACATGGTCTTCACATTCGACGATATTCCCTTTGAGAAATAAATTGATCGCCTTGATGCATTTCATGCATGGATGACTTCACAAGCCCTTGTAATACAAAAGTTGACAACATGGCTGTCTGGAGCGTAACGAGAATGGTGGGTCTCACTTGGTGAATATCGACAACAAAAAGTCTATCAGACAACAATACCGTTGCTTCTTGGCGAAATACACAGAGAATTCATCGGCATGCCTACCTATCTAAAAGAAGAACTACAAGAAGAATTCTTCAATTCTTCTCGGCAAAATGTTGTTCGCTGAGAAAAAGAGATTTGGTACAAAAATTTGAACGTCAAACACGGCGGTATTATGAGCTCAACGGTCTTAACAATCCAATCTTGAAGCAAGTGTATCTCTCCTCCATTGACTTTAAATTCGGACTTCTTTGTCTCATTACCATTCAAAGAAAATGTTCTCACCACTCCAACAAAAGCAAGTCATGCGGATATGCCACCTACACTATTGCAACAAGCTAATGAAGAATGCGACCAACTCGTAGGCCAAGGCATTGTTTCTTCTATAAATTCACTATGGGCATGCAAGGCGTTCTATGTCAACAATCACGCTGGACAAGCAAGGGGAAAACTCAGATTGGTTATTGATTATAAGCCATTTAATCAATATCTATAAGATGTCAAGTTTCCTCTCCCGAATAAGAAGACACTTCTCCAACATCTTCAAGGTGCAAAACTATTCTCAATATTCGATCTAAAATCCGGTTTCTGGCAACTCGGCGTTCATCCCGAAGAAAGATACAAGACGGCATTTTGTCTACCGAATCGTTATCTACACATGGAGACACGAAATGTACCAAGGTTATATGATTTAGACTTTTTGGTCCCCTCTTGCTTCCTACAGCATTACCAGATTGTATATGTAAAGTACCTATAGTTTATAAAGTACCTATATGTAAAGTACTTATAGTTTAATTAGATGATGTTTTAGAAAAAAATTAAGTGTTACATGTAGAAGAGATATAGCAAATTTCAACTTCAAAACTTATAATTACTAACTAGATACGGACCCGCACATACGTGCGGGGATATTTTCATTAATTTTTTTTTATTTCTAAAAGAATTTGTTATGTTGTTGTTAATTACAAATTTGTTTTGTGGGTTTGTTGAGAGGTTTTTTTTGTAAAAATATTGTATTACAAATATTATGCATAGTTGTAAAATAAAAAAAAATAGTATGCATAGTTGTAAAATAGCTTCCGGGGATAAATTTTCGGATCAATTTTAACATAAAGTTTTTCTTAGTCCTTCATACATATTACAATTACGTTTGGCAAAGCTAATGGTTGTTGTAAGTCTTCTAGATTCGGACCCGCACGTACGTGCGGAATTGATTTCAAAAACTAAGTTTACTATCCTGTATGCATTATATTATATACATGTGAGGTAATACTTGTAAACATATTTTTTAGGAATCAACATTCATAATCCAAACTTGTACCTGTTTAGTAATAGATTTGTTTTTAGTTCAGTTTATACAAACAGAATAATTAAATTCGTTTTTGTTATAAGTAAAGAAAAAAAAAAAGAGAAAGGTGGTATGTCTATTTCGAGATCTCAGATTCGTCTCATCCCATATATATCATGTTTTCTCATTCATAACTATAGTTTAAATAATAATTTACTGATTTAAAATATTATATTTTATTCCAACAGATTAAAAAATAACTAAAAGATTTGGTATAACATTTATAACCCGAACGTATATCAGTTGGGCATTTGGTACAAATTATTTCATATCTATTACAAATTATTATAAGATTTTAATACTATAGATTAGATAATATATACCTGAAAATTTATAGATTATATTTACTTATTTGGTTTATCATTGTAAGCTCGCAAGTAACCTGAAAAGCTGCGGGTTCACTGGAAAATTAAATAAATCTCGTCCTGTTTTCTTTCTCCCAAAATTTTATTTCGAATTTTAGTTGTCCAACCTTAATTAGTGATGTAAGTATGCATGCTTTGAATTAATTTTGTGCCAAATAGGTAATATAAAAATGAGTTTGGAAAAAGAAAAAAAGCATAATTTAGAGTTTTTTTTCTTAAGAACAATTCTTCTAAACATTTCAGTAATTTATATTACTGAAATTACTGTTGGGTTTTAAACGGCCCAAGGAAAAAAATTCTGTCAAGAACTTTACTTTTTTTTTTCCGTCAATGTCGAGAACCAAAAATTAGAAAGAGAAAGTTTCTCTGAAAGCAATTGGTGAAGACGCATGCGGTTCTTCATCCTTCCTCTATCAGTCAAAGCAAGGCTCATCAGTCATCAACGTTGATCAGGTTCTTACAATTTTATTATTCTCTTGTTTTGTGTATGTTATTAAAGTTTTGAATCGAAGTGTGTTTTTAATTGTTTAGTTTTCTGTAAATTGTTTGTCCAACAAAAAAAAAGAAAAAAAAAATTTTTCTGTAAATTGTTCTCAAACTATAACTATGAGAAACTGAATGACTCAGTGACTTCAACATCTTGATTTTTATTGTTTTCGCAGAATATCATTGTCACCATCACAACTCTTATTTTCTACGATTATTGATCTAGAATACCAAGTCTAGTAAATGATTAAAATTAAATATAAACTTTTTCTTGCAAATCCGATTATGGGTTCTAGGCATAATATTAAAGTGATGCTCGATTTTGTTAAAACTATTCTGATAATAGATGATTTGAATGACCTTTCTAATACACTTTTTTTTTGCCGTCAAATATACTCTCTTACATTGGAAAGAAAGACAAAATCAGTTTCTTTTTTGTCATGTTAATAAGTTAGACAAAAAGCTAAGCAATATGGATCTAGGCAAGAGAAGCATATGCAAGCACCTGCCATTCCATAGAAATAAGAGGTTAGTAATTTAATCCTCGTAACTTCTCATTTGAAAACTAATCAGAATAGATTTGAATTAATACTAAATAAACTTAGACAAAGTAATTTTTGAAAATATAACTCCTACATGTAAACCTTGTGAACCTTATAGTTATATGTACACTGTAGATGGTATCCTTTTCAACATAGAGAATTGATTGAAAATAGCTTCCAAGTTCCAACTATGATCATGATAGCATGCATCTGCCATTGCCTCTTAAATCTGTAATCAAAGAGAAACTTGCAAATCAGAAACATAATTCTTCTCAATTATTTTCCAATCGAGTTTAATCACAAATCTCTCTAATTCTTTGACATTTTTTTCTTCACTCCATCCTAAAATTGAGAAGTTGTGAACAGACATATAGAAGATTAAAACAAAAAACATTTAAAATAAAATTTGTTTCATCTATTATGCTGTTTTTTTTAACTTAGTTTTCTTACACATAAATGATGTATTCTCACATCATCATCATCGAGTATCATCTTCAAGGTTTCTTCTAAGAAAGTTGTATATTGCCTCAAACTGGGTACAATCTTCACTTGTATATTCCAAATCATTGTTTGCAGCCATTTTTTTTGTTTTTTTTTTGGAAAAATTTGTAATTTTAGATGGTTTGCAGTATTCGAGATGAGTTACACCTTCATTACGTCTACTGTATTTATAGTTGTAGGGCATGTTTAAAAAATTATTTTCTAGTATTTAAGATTTAATCATATCGTCTATAATTATAATTGGTAAGTTGCTAAAATTTTATATATAAGAATATTTCGAAATCGTTTAGAATATGGTAATTATCCGAAATTTATGTGTAATTTGTCAAAGATGATATTTTATTAAAGGAATAATTTTTTAAAGGAAAGATATTATAATATTGTAATCTCCTAATCGTAACAATATAGTTTGAATTGTTATATGTTACATTAAAGGTTGACATGCTAAATACGTGGGTAGATTTGTGAGAAGATTTGTTCAACTTTAGGAAATATACACTTTAATATCGTGCAATCATATTGTTTGGCTACAATTTTTATTTGTTCTTTTTAAGTTCATCTACACTAAAATATCAATTAATACCTGTTTGGCTCTGATTTTTTGGCTAACCGTAATCCTTTTAATATATGTTTGGCATTTCATGTAATAATTTTTTAGTCTATGTTACTTATTAAAAATGCTTCCCTTTTAATAGTATAGATTACCAAATATCCCTAAGAAGTCAACTACAAAACTAAAATGTAACAAGATAACACTTTCATTTCCTTGAGAACATATTAAAAATATATTTAAACTGTAACATTATACATGCACAACATATTAACGAAACTAAGTTAGGCCAAACCTAATGATATATCTTTAATTAGGCCTAGAGGGACATATCTAAACTCATTCGAAAATTAATGATCACACTTCAAGACAACCATCGAATTGTTCTTGAGAGTTACATTAACCCGCATAAAACTTTTTAATAACTCAAAAGAAATAAAGATACTTAAAACGACTACCGTAGATAAAAATAGCACATGAACGAGTTCATCATAATTTGTTGACCCAAAATAGAGAGAAAAAAAAAGAACGAGTCCATACTCAATAAGTCATAGCGACACCCCAATAAACTTGACAAGACCAGCAAAAAACCACCTCTCTATGCATTGCCACTAGCACTATGACAAGGGAATTCATAGAGGACATCATGGAAGTCATAAATTAAATTAGAATCTTCACAATCGAGAGACATTGTGATATGATATGGGAAATCACCAATTGAGTCATAGGTGTATCTCACAACTCTGATCCTCTCTAAACGTTTCCTGAGATCCTTGGAAAGATCGATGTTTAAACACCTGCGTAAATCTAGGTGTTCCAGGTAGGTACACCGGTCAAGAATGGCTTTCAAGCCCGTGCTGTTTAGTGCATTGGCAAAAAGCTGGAGGTGGCGTAGCTGGGGCATGCTTTCTGCAATTGCTATGGCATTATTATTAGGCTCATCAGCAAAAGACTCGACTATGCGGTTATACTTCAATGTCTTCAGATTTGGACAAGACTGGCCTACAGCTCTCAGAAACTGTCCTGACAATGCGCAGTATGAAACATTGAGGTCTTCAAGCAATGGAAGTTTCACAACTGCTTTCGCAATCCCCTCAGATGTTATTTGACTGCAGTTTGCAACTCTAAGGCTTCTCAGATTACTTGCTCTGCAAGTATGTGTATAAAAGTTAAAAACATCATCTAACAGGGAGCAGAAAAATAAAGATGAACAAAAACTTACTTTAATAGCACACAAACAACCTGACGCCAAGCGTTTTAGAGCATCAGAAGAATAACATTCTCAAAAACATGTGGATGTTTACTACTCTAATGGGAAAAAGACCAACCCTATTGAAAGCACCTCATTATCATAACCACTAAATCAACAAAACGATTTATATATGCACACAAAAACTCGGACAACGTAAAATCAATGTCTATAAGTATTGCATTCATCATAAATCAGGGAGAGAGAGAGAGAGAGAGAGAGAGAGAGAGAGAGAGAGAGAGAAAGACAGAACCTATCGGCGATGTAATTGAGGAGATTATCAGTACCGAAGTACCAAATATCGATCTCAACCAAACCACCTTGGCTACGGTCAACTGCGTGACGACACATGATCTCAAAGTCATACTTCATGCTGCTTCGCATGTCTCCAAGGTTGTGCATGTCAATCTTCCGCCACATCGAGGGGGTTTTACTGACGCGACGCCACGATGTGCACACTTTTTGAGCGTTTTCCAGTATCTCAATGACGCCAAGCCGTAGCATGATCGAAGACGTCAAGTCAGATGGAAGCTCCGCCCAGTTTCTCGGCTCTTCGTCTTTCATCAGCGAGGGCACGGAAGTAGAAGAGGAACCCATTGTTTTGTTTTTTTTTCCTCGAAAAAGAGAGGAACCCATTTTTATGAAAAGAGAGATGTCGAAGTGAACAAGTATAGTGGTAATCTTGGACCTTTCGGCTTCTGTCTCTAATTTTATACTAATTTGTTTCTCATTTCTCAAGAATAATGCAATAAATTGTTGCATGTTAGAATATACTCGTAACTCGTAAATAAACGGAAGATCAATGAACGAAAATAATAATAAATGGAAGACTCAAACATGTTCTTTTTCAATGCCTCGATTGTAACATTTCAAATAATAACTTTTGACCAAAAATATACAAACAATAATATTAGCTATACTTGGGTTCACTATTAACTATTAATAAAATTAATTAAAATATTAATTGTATTATTAATATATAAAATAGAAATTATCTGGATTTATGTTTAGTAAAGATTTTAAATAAAATTACTTTAAATATATAAATTTTGTTTCAAGTTAGCTACATTTTCAAATTATAAAATTACAAACTAATAAACTGAAATAATTATGAATTTCAGTTTTTAATATAAATGATTTAAATTTGAGTTTATTTAATTAAATATTTATATAATTATGGATTTAAATTAAATATGAATTTTTCATGAGAATGTGGTAGATCTGGAAAAATTCCCTTTTAAATATATATAATTTAAAAAAAGTTTCTAAACTTTTCATTAGTTTAGAAAATTTCGAAAATATATATATTTATATTTACTATTTATTTTTAATCAAAAGTTTGAATATAAGTTAGATAACTATTTTTAAATTAATAACTAAATTATTGATTTAATTGAAATAATCAAAAATAGTTTTGTTAAAATAATCAAAAAGTACATGGAGGACGTTTTTTTGACTAATCCTAAAGCAGGTTTTTATCTATATAAATCGTGAATCATCCAATTTTTTAAGGAGATTTTTAAAATACCTTTTTTCCTATGTCAATTTTCAAAAATACTCTTTTATGTTGTTCATTTTCAAACATACTTATTTATATATATAAAATAACTAAATTCTAAGTCCTAAATTTAAATACTAAACAGTAACCTCTCAAAACTAGATCCTAAATGTAAAATAGAGAACCCAAACCTAAAAAATAAATTTAAAAATTAATTTAACATATTGAATTTGTGTAAAAGATAGTAAAAATGAAAATATAAAAATAGGCATTTTTGAAAAGGAGTATCCAAAAAAAATATTTTTAACAAATTTTCAATTTTTTTGTTGCTAGTGGGTCGTTTTAGGTAAAAAGATGGTTCAGGATAAATAGAAAGAGAGTTGTGAAACGTACCAACCTGATACAAACCAAAAACCACACCAAACATGTATCACAAAGATAGGCCGAAAGTATATTCCGGGCTCGGAATCCCAGGGAGCTCTGGTCCATGGTCAAAAAAGCGCGGAGCAGTGACTTCATGCCCAGTTTTAGGACACATGTCATTAGCAGCATGGAGTGTCGAGGAGCTCGGACCCGAGATGGCCCAATTCAGGACTTCCCGACTCTCGAAGGTTAAGAGGAGCTCGGATGCACGAGGTGAGGAGCCCGAGGTCAAGAAACAGGATTCTCGGCTCAAAAAAAGATTCGATAAACTCAAAGATTCAAGCATTTAAAGAGAATAATTGTGTCATTAGGATGTTCCAACCAAATGTTCTATAACACCCATCTTTTAGCATTTTACTGACAGTATTATCGTTTCAAGGAATGTTTGAAAGAGATGGAATCTATACTAGTATTTTTGCAGCAGTTTTTGCTCAAAAATATTTTTGGAAAATTTTTATATTTGATGCATTAAATTTAATATTAATTACCAAAACTTCAAAATTAATTATAGGTAAGATTTAAAAAATAAGGAAATCTTTTTACCTCATTGAAACATAAATATATGATTACCTTTCATTTTTTATTTGAACTTATATTTAAATTATCTTAAATGATTCTATAATACATTTGGTTAATAAAAATTGTGATTTTTTCCTGCATATGATGGAATACAAAATTTTGAAAACGGACATATATTACTCAATAGATGAATAAAAAAAATACGGGTACAATATCCCACATCGTCTTAAAAAATTGGGCAATGGTTCAAAGTCATACTATAAAAGAGACCAAAATGATTCGGAATACAAATGAGTAGAAAGCTTGATTTATCACGCATTCAAACTTTTAAAACTTTTATTTGGTTTATTCTGGTTCTTTATTTTAAAGATTTTTAAAAGGTTAAATATGAAAATATTTAAAACTTTTAAAAAGTTAAATATGATAAATATTATACTGTAGATACACAATAAATATTAAAAATTAAGATGATATAGTGTGAGTTAAAATATCTCGGGATGGGGTTATATAGCGGGACGGGTTTTATCGATATTTATATAAATTAAAAATATCATTAATTTGGTGTTACAGGGGTAAAACATCATTTTATTACTTTGTTACCACTGTCGGTATTAGAGAATAGACATATCTAATTAAATTGATTAAATAAATATTATGTAAAAAATAAATTATATTGCGGTATTATACAGTTTATTTAACAATTATTATATAATTATAACATATTTAACCAACAAATAAACTTATAATTTAAATATTTTAGTTATAAATAATTTTGCCTGCAGTGTACCGCGGGTCCTAATCTAGTGATTTGATACATATGAAGCTCAACATCCTCCTTTTCTCTATCACTACAAGAGGAAGGATCATACAGAAAAAAACTGAATTCTCTAATCCTTTTTGCAAAGTTTAATCATATATATATATATAGTCTAAACATAAATATATTATATCTAACGTCATCTTAACATTATAGAATGAAAAATATGGTACCATTAATGTTACTAGATAATATACATTAAATGGAAAAATATAGTTGTATAATAAAATTATTTTCGGAAAAAAGAATTTTGAAAGAGAATGGCGATTTCCGGGGCTATTGAGAAGGAAGTGTTGGATGTGATGCAGGGGCTGTGGAAACAATGTATGATAGTGAAAGTGCTTGGACGTCATATTTCAATCTCGGTGTTTGAACAGAAAACTGAGAGAGATGTGGAAGCCACAAGGGGCAATGCATGTGTTTGATCTTCCACGACAGTTCTTCATGGTCCGGTTTGAGCGAGAAGAGGAGTATTTGGCGGCACTAACCGGAGGTCCATGGAAAGATTTTGGTAGCTACTTGTTGGTACAAGCATGGTCGCCGGAGTTTGATCCCTCAAGGGATGATATTACGACGACGCCTGTTTGGATTCGACTGGCTAATATTCCTGTGACGTTTTACCATGATTGTATTCTGATGGGGATTGCTAGGGGTCTGGGAAATCCTATTCGTGTGGATTCTACTACGCTTAACTTTGATCGAGCAAGGTTTGCACGGGTCTGTGTGGAGGTTGATTTGCGATGACCATTGAAGGGTACGGTGCAGGTGAACGGCGAGAGATACTTTGTGTCCTATGAGGGGTTGAGCAACATTTGCTCTGGTTGCGGTGTGTATGGGCACTTGGTGCACTCATGTCCCCGGCGACCGGTTGAGAGGGAGGTGCCAGCCCCGTCCCCGCGAAATGAGGTTATGGTAATAAGATCGGAAAACCAAACTGAGGATGGTTTTACTGAGGTTAGGAGGGGTGGCCGGCGAGCAGGGTCACCACAACAGACGGTTGTTTTTGCGGCGGGTAGTTCGAAGGGGACCGGACGTAATCTTCGGGAAATCTCAACCAATGATACGGCGAATATTCTAGTTTCCAATAAGTTCGGAGGATTGAAGGATACGGAAATTGCATCTGATTCTACGGGTGGGAATATTACGTTGGATTCAAATAAGGAAAATGCGATATTGGCTCCCCAATTACCGTCTGGACGACGTGATAAGCAAGGGAAGGCTGCACGTGCGGGTATGGAGATTGGTAAAAACAAGGGGTCGAATAGAAATGGGCTTCCAGATAAAAAGGCCCAAAAAGCTAATGTGGGTGGGAATGGGCCTAAAACTCCTCTCTCCAGGTCCAATAGGCCTGGTACGGATTTGATTGTTGGACCCAAAAACGAAGAAGCGTCGTTGATAATGAATGGAAAACGCCTTCGAGTAGAGTTGGAGGACATCGGTCGAGCCGGCGACTATGGAATTTGCAGACTATGAACCTTGTTTCTTTCATCAGTTCGTGCTTCCACAACGACTTGGCTCCATTCCTTGTCCACCTCAAGGTTCATAGTCTGCAAATGCCATGGTCTTTTGCTTCCAGTCTTTTTGGAGTTGGAACTTTTTTGTGCGGAGATTACCTATAACAAGACGTGCATGTGTTTAGAAAAAATTAGTTTGGCAGGTGACGAGGTAAACGATCTCTTTATCAAAAGGATGCATTGCCACTGGAACACATCCGAGGCAGAGTTCAAGGCCAGGCCTTAGGTTCCACAGAAACTCCCAAGATTCCTTGGAGGATGAGCCACTCGTATACTTCTTGAGTCTCCAAATTTTAAGCTGCTGGGTTGGTTTCCTGGTATCAGTGTTCATATACATGAGCGGACCACATGAGATAGTGAGAGTAGCTTCGTCACCATGCCATAGGGGCTTCAGAGTCCCCTTAGCTGAGCGCTGAGGTAAATCTATGACAACACAAAGCTCACTAGGACCATAAAAATCATAAGCAAATATTACTTGACTTGCACGGCATAGCCAATGAAGATAACCATTAAAATTAATGGGATTGGATGGGAGGATGCTGGAGATGGGACGTTGGGTAGGGACGTGGCGGTAGGTCCAGCTTTTCGAATCAGATGAATAGATCTGAAAGCAAAGCCTATCTCTTTCCATTACTCTCACCCCTACGGCAGGGACTCCATACCGGACTACCTTGTAACCCACGTTGTTCATGTTTGCTACAATTGCGGTGCCTTGGAACTCATCCTGACGAGAAGAATAAGGAGGAGGATGAGGGATTTTGATCCATTCTCTCAACACAGGATCAGCCACACGAAAGGTCTCAGGTCCGAGTTCGGTCAAAATCAACCCGTCCGTGATAGCCAAGATACGCACTCGAGTGTTTTTGTTAGCTGCCTTTATCTCGTCCAGAAAACGTGAGACGCAAGAACCTAGTTGTTGTACCCACGATCTGCCATCTCGCACAATAGGTGAGTGGGCCTAGGCCGGGTTCGTCTACTGGGCCAAGAGCGAATTAGTGATCGGCCCATCAAGCCCGGAGAAAGGAAGAGAGCGCGGAGATGCTTCGTGTTGGCCAGTTCGCAGCTCGGTCCCGGTCAAAGATTCCCGCATTCAAGATGATTAATTAGACCGCGCAAATCGCGTCCTATTAATGGTGCATTAATTTAGTAATAAATTGGTCGGTATAAATATGTAAGGGGGGTGTCAGTTGTAAAGGATCGGATATTTTTTCCAGCAATAGCAATACAAGTTCTAATTCTCAAATTCTCTCAATTCAGTTCGGAACTGTTTTACGGCGATAAGCTCCTCCACAATTTAAATCACTTCGGAAGGAGAAGCTCGTTCTCAGTTCTCACATTTGGCGCTAGAAGGAGGGGAGTTATCGCCTGACTCTCGTCAGTTCCGACTTCACACGCAAGTACGTTTCACACAACCACCGCTATGGCAACCAGCTCTCCCAATGAGGCATCCTTGGAGGTGATCCAGAAGCTCCTGCAGGACTTGTCCGAAAAATCCGACCGTCAGCAAGCCGCCTCCGCCGCTCTCACTGAACGATTCGACAACTTGGAGGGTCAAATCTCCACTCGTCTGGAGGAAGTTACGACGTCCGTAGCAGACCTCTCAGCCTCCCACCGCGCGTATGCCGATCGGGTCGATCTCCTGTCCACTGACCAAAACCCACGTCGACGCGCTTTGGATTTCTCCGGTGTGACTCCACCTTATACCTCGCAGGTGGCAGCAACAGATGCCACTCCGGGAGATTCTTTTCCACCTCAGACCAACATGCAAGCAGCGCCGCCGTTGGTTGGTAGTGGCCACACTCCGCTGCAGCCCGGCGTCGTCCGACCTTCCGAGGTCCCGGTCCGCCTTCCTCTCCCCGTCGAAGGAAACATTTCCACTTCGGGGTATGCTACCAATCCCGAGATCTTCCGCATGCAGAGTGAGATCCGGGACATGCGGTCTGTGATGCACAGTGCAACCACTTCTGCTCCAGACATATTTCGAGTGATCGAGGAGTCGAGGCGAACTCCTTTTTCCGATCAAATAGCCCGGGTCCGCATCAAGGATACTGGCAAAATTAAGTTCTCGAGCTACGAGGGAAAAGGAGATCCGACCAATCATCTCAAGACTTTCCTGCTGACAGCTAGCCGGGTGGACCTCGAGCCCCACGAAGCAGACGCTGGGTACTGCAAGCTGTTCGCAGAAACATTTAATGGACTGGTACTGCTTTGGTTCGCATCTTTAGCAGCTGGCTCCATAACAAACTTTACCGAGCTGTCGACCTCGTTCGTCAAGCAGTATTCTAGCCTAATCGAAACTGCGGTGACGGACGCTCAGCTTTGGAACTTAAGCCAAAAGGCTGGAGAATCTCTCCGGTCTTACATAACAAAGTTCAAGGAGATCCAGGTCAAGATTCCCGGACTCTCGGACTCCACAGCCCTGGCCGCGCTTAAGAACGGCCTCTGGCACGAATCTCGCTTCCGCGAAGAGCTGTCCGTGAATCGGTTCCCAACCATTCAGGACGCATTACACCGGGCTTCGAACTGGATTATCGCGGAGGAAGACAAAATCGCCGCCGCACAAAAACAAAACGCTCCGCCGACAGGAAAACCACGGTTCGAAGCGCCCGCCAAAAAGACTCCGCCTACGACTCCGAAGTCCGGCCCGAGCACATTCGCAGTCACTCAATCTCCCAAAAAGAATTCTCCAAAGAATTCACCATCCAAACCTCCATTTTCACCGCGCTCCAAGAGTGGTGTACTCCCAAGTAACAAGTGGGTCCGGGATGAGGACACGTACTGCGAGCTCCACAAAACCAACAGTCATTCTACTCGTGACTGTAAGAAGCTGATGCACCTCCTCGCAGAAAAATATGTGGCGGGAGAAATGCCAAACGTCACAATCGAGGAATTGGAGCAAAAAACGGTTCCCGAAGTGGATGAGGATGCTCCACCTTCAAAGAAACCGAAGCAGTCTGATGGAAATGAAGCTCCCAAAAAAAGAATCGACGTGATAATGGGAGGATCGCGTCTATTTCGGAACTCCATCACTGCGATCAAAGACCATCAGCGGAAGCTCACTGGTCCCCAGCCGAAGCGAGCTAAGGTAATAGCAAGTGATCTACCTGAAATTTCTTTCTCCGAGAAAGAAACTGAGGGGTTGGACACTCCGCACGATGACGCGCTCGTCATCTCGCTTGACGTGGCGAATCACGAAGTCTGCCGAATCCTAATTGACACTGGGAGTTCGGTAGACTTGATATTCCTTGAAACGCTCACCAGAATGGGTATCGGGAAAGAGCACATCGTCGGACCGCCCTCACCTTTGGTCTCGTTCACTAGCGAAACGTCAATGTCTTTGGGCACAATCACATTGCCGGTGTCCACTCAAGGAGTGGTTAAAATGGTGGAGTTCACGGTTTTCGACCGGCCTGCGGCCTATAATGTTATTTTGGGAACTCCTTGGCTTTATCAGATGAAGGCAGTGGCCTCGACGTACAGAAAGAGGAATTGAAGCAAACCCAAGGCAGATTAATGCTTTCTTGTCTATGAGTTCTCCTAGAACCTTACGCGAAGTGCAACGCCTTAACGGACGGATCGCAGCTCTCAACCGCTTCATTTCTCGATCTACGGACAAATGCCTCCCTTTCTACCAGCTATTATGGAAAGGGGGAAAAAACTTCTTGTGGGATGCGAAGTGCGAGGAGGCCTTCGCTCAGCTCAAAGCCTACCTGTCTGAACCGCCGGTCTTGGCTAAGCCCGAGTTTGGCGAGCCGCTCTTCCTTTACGTAGCCGTATCGGACAGTGCAGTCAGCGGAGTCTTAGTTCGCGAGGAAAGGGGGTTGCAGAGACCAATTTTTTATATCAGCAAGTCTTTCACTAGAGCAGAGTCCAGGTACCCTATGATGGAGAAATTGGCCTTAGCAGTG
>NC_025693.1:7959955-7970632 GCF_000633955.1 Camelina sativa
CGATGAGTTCGGGAAGGGGGAATGACAGACCGCACGCAGAGAAGAAATCCTCGAACGCACAGCAGTAACCTGGAGGGGGGTTCTCCGGAGACTCATGCGCCTCCGGGAATCTGATTTCCACCTCCGACGGAATCCCGGTGGATCCTCTAATCTTGGCTATGTTCTCCGCAGAAAGATTCGACGGTTGGTGGGGGCCGAAAACGCCCGGAATCAAGGGTTTTGCGGTTTTTCCCGATGAGGATTTCGGTGGAGACATGCTTTTCCGGTAAAGATAGCAAGGAAATACAGGAAGAGTGAAGGGTTTTCCGGCAAGAGTGAAGAAGTTTACAGAGGAAAAGAAAGAAAATTGGAGAACAGAAAATACAAGCACAATTGGGGATTAAAAGTAAAAGAGAGAGAAGCCGAGTTTACCTTTATACACGGAACCAGGGAGCAATGATTACCTGGGGAAGTGAAAGGTCTCGCACCGTTTTCTCTCTCTCTTATAGTTAACACGCCACCTAGTGGGCCCCGAGTCTTGTTCGGGAAGGCAAATCCCATCATTACCACGATCAAATCGTGGAGATATGGGAAATATTCAGTTTCCCGAAATTGATCGCTTGAAGGTTAAAAGTCCCCCGAACTGTTCAGCTCGGGAGACTTGGGGGGCAACTGTTGTACCCACGATCTGCCATCTCGGACAATAGGTGAGTGGGCCTAGGCCGGGTTCGTCTACTGGGCCAAGAGCGAATTAGTGATCGGCCCATCAAGCCCGGAGAAAGGAAGAGAGCGTGGAGATGCTTCGTGCTGGCCAGTTCGCAGCTCGGTCCCGGTCAAAGATTCCCGCATTCAAGATGATTAATTAGACTGCGCAAATCGCGTCCTATTAATGGTGCATTAATTTAGTAATAAATTGGTCGGTATAAATATGTAAGGGGGTGTCAGTTGTAAAGGATCGGATATTTTTTCCAGCAATAGCAATACAAGTTCTAATTCTCAAATTCTCTCAATTCAGTTCGGAACTGTTTTACGGCGATAAGCTCCTCCACAATTTAAATCACTTCGGAAGGAGAAGCTCGTTCTCAGTTCTCACACTAGTGACTCCTTAAAATCCCATCTCTCGCAGAAGAATTCCAAAGCAGTGTTTGAAGCTCGGTCTCTGTAGAGGATAGACCCCGGAGATGAAAACTTCCTTTGGTTTATGGTTTCGTAGAGATCATGGAAATAGGAAGAGTACTCCAATAGAGATTTCCATCCTTTGCACACCAATTTGAGTCTCGCAATGTCCATAATCGGTAATCTCGCAAGTACCACCTCTATCACCGAGTCTGGAAGATCCATAATACTGATTTTGGCTGCTCAAAAACAAAGGAGAAGAAGACTAGTGGTGTGTACTGCTAGGTGCTAGTGTTTCTGATATAAGGCTTGTCGATAGAAATTCTTATTTTTATAGCCAAATATTTACACATAATCCCAATAGGATTTGGAAAATAAGGTTGTTTTATTTACATATATCCCCACAGATTTATTTGAATGAGTCCTTTTATTTATAGGACTAGGTTTTGTATTAATTTGATGGATTCGTATGATATTAAATCAAAATTATTGATTGTTTTAGAATTTATATAATCCGAGAATTTGGTGGCTTTTCGTATGATATAGTTGCAAAAAAAAATAAAAAGAGTATGATAATATTTTAGAATTGAGGAATAAGAGTTTGACTGAACACATTTGTGAGAATATAGGAAATAACATTATTATCAAATATAACATGATATTTTTACCATTGGTTATGAATTTCTATAAATTATCAAAAAAGAGGTTTCTAATTCATTATTGCAAAGAATAAAAATAAATGTTTGACTATTTGAGTAGACAAGGAAGAAGTAGAATGATGGAACAACAAAATTACACACAAAGTCTTAAAGTTCTTCTTCATGGTTCTCATTTCTTAAAGCATGTGTATTATCGTCATGACCACCAAGACTATGCGTTATATTGCATACTCTTCTTTTTCTATTGTTCTTATTTGCTTTTGTCTCTTTCTTCTAATCTTTATTATTAAACGGTACTTTGATTTTATTTTTTATACTCTTCCCATGCCTTTTTTCTAACTACAAAAACATGCTTTGATAAATTAGGTATTGAGTGATTTATTGGAGTATTTATATCAGATCTAAGAAAAATTGTTTTATTATCTGATTTCAGGATAGCGTGATGCATAATTAGAGAAGAAATAGATAGCCATTCATAGTTGCCGATAAAGGTTTTTTATGGATATCGACATCTAAAATTTGATATAACTACGTAATATATAACTTTTTACTCTAACCATATTATTGCAGTTTTCTACATTTGACATGAAATTTTCTGTTCAGGAATTTTATCTCTCTAAAATATATATCAAACATTTGGAATTGTTAACAATTTTGGGGAAAAAGCTTTCCCATTTTCCACTTTTTTTATCTATCTATTTATCTTGCAGGATACTAATAGACACAAAAAAGGATATGGATGAACTCATTTAAAGAATAATATGTGCTTCATGTCATGCTTGTTACGAAAAAGGTAAAAAAAAGCTACATATGTGTTTCATCGTTTAAGACGTTGTAAACGAAGATGTATGTGAATAATGTTATAGGATATTTTATAGAGAAGAACAAAGGGGTCGATTAAAGGAAGGGTCTTTGATTTATCCAAGAAGTTAGTCCACCAAAGGGAAAGCGCATTGCTGCAAGTTACACAGGTCGGTGTGACTCGAGCTAGAAATTCCAAACATAAGAGATGTGACCGCACAAACACACCACATCACACCAGTATCATTTTCCTCATCCGTATACATCAACTCTATATATAGCGTACTAAAAACCCGTAAATCAAAAAGGTGTCTTGCAATGGGTTTTGATTACGTTACGCTAATATGAGCTTTTTAAAGTATAAAGAATATAATTATGGTGTGGCTGTGGCTTAAGCTGAATTCCAACCACACCAACCTATGACTTGAAAGAGCATGTACCTTCGATAAAATTACTTCTTGGATCAATTAAAGAGCCTTTCTTTGATTGTTTCTGTATTGTTCTCCATGAAATATCCAAAATGAGCATGACATAAAAGTTACAAAAGAAGCATGTATTCTTCTTCGAATGAGTTTAGTGAACAATAGTCGAGNAAAAAAAAAAAAAAAAAAAAAAAAAAAAAAAAAAAAAAAAAAAAAAAAAAAAAAAAAAAAACCTTCATATGTGTTTCATTGTGTACAGTTGTGTAATGTGTGATGTTTCACTTAAAGCAATATAATGTGTGATTTTCATCCGAAGACGACTTTAAGCTGAACAAAATGTTAATGGCCGCCAAAAGTAATTTGATATTGTTACAAGAGTTCATTAGTCGACAATAGAGAACTAAGCAAGTATATGGCCAAAAAACAAACAAATAGGAAATAAATATTCTTATTGGGGAAGATTTAATACACGCACGGAAGCAAAGCGACATAAACAGTGAATGTGAACCGCAAGATTGTACAGCAGATTTATCTGGTAAAGAGGAGCGACGAAGAAACTCAACAACAACAATATGAGTTTTTCTTATTCTCCAAATTTTCAAACAGATTTTCACATTTGTATATGAGTTTTCCACTTCTTAATTACCAGACTCAGAACATGTAGACAACACTGTCGTGGATCCTAGACTTCTGGTTCTGCGCAACACACTCGGATATCCACATCAGGTTCCTGATCTCCTGCTCCCTCAACCTCATGTAGGCAAAGAATACGGCGTAATGGAACTGCAAATGTCATGTTTAAGCAACCACTGTTAGTAACTTGGTATTAGAGCTAAATTGAGAAACATATATAACAACACATCGCATTATGCAATCGTACTACTCAATGGTGTCTTATCTATAGAATCCGACTAAACTTCAGTTCTACAAGAAAGTTCTTTGCCATTCCTTTGCGGAGAGAGAAACAAACCTGTTGCTCAAAGGCTAAGCAAAGCCTTCTGACTTCTTCTTCATAAAATGCCTTATCGAGCATCTGGCTCTCTCCATAAGACATCTTGGAGAATATAGCTTGATAAGGAGGGTATTTCTCCATAACACCACGAACCTAATAGTGTGAGATAAGGTGATTTACTGAGCCAAATTCGTAAAAATTATATAATTATATATATATATTAGCTTTTGATTTACCTGATCTATGTCTTCGCAGATAGCAAGTTCCTCGTGGCCATATGGATAGCTGCAGAAGCAAAAATCAAAACCATGGTGAGAAACATATACAACCATTAAATTGAACATATCATTCGACTGTAGAATGCTTCTTACAGGAGACCAAAGTTGGAGTACAGTTTCTTCCTGTCTTCTCTTGTGAGCTCAGTGCCAATGCTGCATTGAAAGGAAAATCAACTTCAATGCGTAGATAAACAAAGCAACATAACGATGGTAATATAAGCTTGCTTGACAAGGTCAGACATTCAAGAGAAGCAGTAATTGACTACCTATTGATGGTGATATTCACTGCTCTTCTGTCTGCTTCAAAGGCCAAAAGGTCAGACATAATCTCTGATGTTGCCCCACCAAGTTTCTATTTCAGATAAACAAAAAAAGAAGAAGGGGTTAGCTTGTAAAAGTAGATTGTACAATTTCAATAAGAAAAAAAAAGGATTGGCGATCGACTAGCACCTGACAGAACTTGTAAAAATCCTCAAGGTATGCTTTGTAGAGGGTATTCCGCATAATCTCTATGTTCATGTCATCGAGATCCTACAAATAATATGATATGTATGTTATAACAGAAACTAGAAAACAAATTGCACAAGATTAATTGAAAGCAAAAACTAGAATAATAAATCCATGAGCTTTTTACCTCTGATGTTAGGCATTCAGAGAAGTATGGAGCGAGAGGAGTGTCAACAAGCACCAACCTATAGAGTTCCCGCATGTTCTGAGCAACTGCTAGTGTAGCAATACTAGAAAAAACAAAAACAAAAGAGAGCATGAGAAAAGCATAGAAGTGAAAAAAGAAGAAAAAGGGTTTGAAGCAGCAGGTAAGGGATACAAAAAGCAGATGCAGAAGGTCACCTGTCGAACATGCCTAAAGGGTGACATTTCTCGAGCAACTCTTGAACATCTCTCTCGTGCAGGGTACCAGTGACAATGAGCACGACATTGTCAATCATGTGGCCATATCTGCACACAAAACCAATATCTCAAATGCCAGTGTCTTAAGTTTGATAGATCATGTCAGAATGATCATAATCTTCACCTTCAACATAGTGAAAGTAACAAATCTTAGACTAAATTTCGTATACTGAAACAGAGCTAAACATCTCAGACATTACCTGATGTACTCCAAAAAGGTAGACATTGGCTCAGTAGCTTGGCAGAGCATGTGCTTGTAGTCATCAACAAGCTTGAGGGTACACTTCTCCACAATTGTGGTGGTATGCAGAGGTGACGGCTCTGCATTAGAAAACATCAGATTCAGTCATACAAGAACCAGCAATTTCGCATAATTCAAACAAAAGAACATTGAGTCTCAAGGAATCAAATGTGTCATCTAAACATCAGATTTCAGATCACATAAATAAACATCATTTTTTTGCTAACAAGACTGCAATTTTTACATGGAAATTTCTTAAATTCGCAGATAAATTAGAAGAATTAATTTATATGAAATTATCTAAAACCCAGAAACCCAAACGCAATGAAACAAAATTCAAATTCAAATCATCAAAAACTCGTATTACAGAGTCAAAAATGAAGGATCATCATGACGAACCGTTCTGGAGATAAGAGCCGTATTTGGTAGCAGAGAGATGCATCTTGATGTCGTCTAGGTTCTCACACTGACATAAGTTATTGTAATCGGCGGTGGTGAGAAGCCCCGCACGGTGGCCCCTGACGATCGCCTCCAAGTATCCGCCATGGATGTTGAAGGTAAGCGCCTCGAATCCGTACATCTTTCTCTCCTGATCGTAGGAATACTTCAGATCTCAATGATTTGTCGCGGGAGAGATCTGATCTGAAGAAGAAGCAGCGATTAATGCGATCGCGAGGAAGAAGAAGATAACTCTGTGAAATTGATTGATGGATTTGTTTGCAAGCTCTTCACCGGTATATCTAAACCGGTCTGCTAAATCGAAGACTTTTCCACGCACACGCTGTTCATTTATTTTTTCCCCCTCAAAATTTGTTGATTTTAGTTCCAAGACTACAAACAAACAATTTATCTATATCAAACCAATTACAACACAAACACATCCTATTTTTGATTTATGATTACAACACATACATAGTGACTTTATTCATTTCTGATTTGAAGGTAAATTTTTTTTTTAATAAATAACAAACTATTTTTGTTTTTCTAATAGCTATTTTGATCATATTTATCATGAAAAATAACTTCAAGACAATATCCAAGAAAGTTTTACTTATTAGGATCCTAAATATCTTAAAATTTCAGTAGATTTGGTTTGTACTTCAAGTTGAAATCGTATTAACCAAAAAAAACAACAAAAAACCAAACCAAACCAAACATAAAAACCAAGATAAGAGATAATTTTCGATCGATCTATAGTTTTTTTTATTCAATTATTATGTAATAATATGCACCACGGGAATTGAAAGATCTCGTCTCTCTCTAGAAGCGATTTTTGTGGCGATCACACCCTTTGGGGGTTTTCTCCGGCGTTGCCGGAAATTTTCTCCGATTAGAAGTTATGTTTCCACCGACAAAATCAATCACTTGTGTTTCCAGATTTTTGTTGGCGGTTTATCTCTGTCAGTTAAGTTTGACAGTTTCTTCCTCCCTGTTTCTGCGGGGGATAACCGCTTTCAAAAACCGCCATTGATGTTCCTATATAAATCCTCTGACTCCAATCCCGTTAGTCAGATCCAACCGTTTACCGACCATCACTTTGTCACCCACAAACACACCATGAGCAATTACTTACGAAAATATGTTCAAGACCTCGATTTGGGGATTGATGATGCCCCAATTACTCTGCCATCAGAGTTTGTCTCCAGAGCCGCCGCTATTAATCGATACTCTCTTGTGGTCACTCCTGTCAACCCCCGTAAACAAAACTTACAGGCTCTCATCCGTCAGATGCCTCGGGTATGGGGATTCTCTGAGGAGTGTATAGGGCGTATCATTGACGGAGGAAGAGTCCAATTTCGTTTTCAATCTGAGGAAACCATGAATCTTGTTATGCGACGCGGTCCGTGGTCATTTAACGATTGGATGGTTACAACTCACCGCTGGTACCCGAACTTGACTGAGAATGAGATGAAGATCATCCCCTTTTGGATCCAGATTCAAGGTATTCCAACTCTGTACTTAACAAATGTCATGGCTAGAAGGATTGGAAATAGCTTAGGGTCTGTGACGGAAGTAGATTACGATGAGAATGTTAATCAAGTAGGAGCGGTTAGGGTTAAGATAGATTGGAATATAGACAATCCCCTTCGTTTCAAAAAAAATGTTCAGTTCACGCCTGGCGAGAACACTCTTGTTACGTTTCGCTTTGAACGCCTCCGTAATTTATGTAACCAATGTGGGAGTCTGAAACACGATGTCAAGGAATGCCCACTTACCTTTGATGATGAGGATCTATATGTGCCTGGTGATGATAATGATGGTGGTGATCATCCGGATGACGATAATAATATGGAGGATGCGAATGATACCAATACCATGTCTCCTGCAGTGGATATCCCGGGTATTCATATGGCCCCTCCTACGGGTCCTGCTTGTGATCACGGTCCCATTTCCTCTCACTTAGCGGATCTCCCTAGTGTCTTTGAGGATACGGAACTCACTGCAGAACGACTTAGATACTTACATGCGAAGTACACGCCAAAGGTTTTCTTTGAAGACAGTACAGACAATGCGATCCCTGATTATCTCTTTCACAAACGCAAAAGGGTGAGTTTTGAAACAGCTTTCAACAATGCTAATGCTGCGGAAGAGAGGGCGGTCTTGAGCCATCTCCGGAAGCAGGTAAAGATAGACAGTTCAGTTAATTCATGCTCGGCCAATGCTGGATTCGACGGAGGCGCGGGGGGCCCGGTACC
Organism: Camelina sativa; assembly: GCF_000633955.1. Lineage (NCBI taxonomy): Eukaryota > Viridiplantae > Streptophyta > Magnoliopsida > Brassicales > Brassicaceae > Camelina > Camelina sativa. The sequence continues at coordinate 7,968,009 of NC_025693.1, forward strand.
CCTACAGTTTCCTCCATGAAGATGATCTCCTGGAATTGCCAAGGCCTTGCCTCACCATTAAAGTCTGCTACTATAAAACGATTATGTAAACTATCAAAGTGTGATGTTTTATTTCTCATTGAAACTTTAAATAAGTGTGATATGGTATGTAAACTTAAGGATGATTTAGGATTTACTAACATTATAACTCAGCCCCCTCTAGGCAGGAGTGGTGGCTTAGCTCTTATGTGGAATAATAATGTGTCTCTCTCCTTAATTTCTAAGGATGAGAGGCTCATTGATGTATCAGTAACTTATAATAATATTAACAACTATTTGTCTTGTTTGTATGGCCATCCATCTCAGAGTGAAAGGCATCACTTATGGGACTATCTAAAAAATATATCTCTTCATCGATCTGACCCTTGGATCCTAATTGGAGATTTTAATGAGATTAGAAACAATCAAGATAAAATGGGTGGTCCTAACAGAGATGAGTGGACATTCAGAAACTTTAGAAGTATGATCTCCGCCTGTGACTTGAATGATATTAATTCAAGAAGTGATAAATTTACTTGGGTTGGTGAACGGTATACACACACTATCAGATGCTGTTTGGTTCGTTGTTTGATCAATATTAATGGAGCAGCTACTTTCCCAAATGCGATACTTAACTTTATGGATTTCTCACGCTCCGATCATCGCCCTTTATCTCTCCAACTAAACTTGCAGAAAGAAAAACGTAAAAAGGTTTTCTTCTTTGATAAAAGATTATGTGAGCTGCCAACATTTACAGACACGGTTCGTGAAGGGTGGGAAAAAGATTCTGATATCTCAACAACAACGATCATGTCTAGAATCTTAAACTGCCGGAAAAACATGGCAAAACTGAAACATATATCACAATTAAATGCGGATACACGCATAAGAGCTTTACATTCTCAATTAAATACGGCCATGGAAAGTACTGTGCGAGCTGAGAGACAAAGTGTTCCACACATTCAATCTGCTCTTACCAAAGCATACAATGATGAGGAAAAGCACTGGAAGCAAAATAGTAGAAACCAAACAATTGCAGAAGGCGATCAAAACACAAGCTATTTTCACGCATGTGCAAAAACCAGATCCTCAAAGAACTGAAACAACCGACCTTTTTTTAATAATAAATAATAAATATCTTATTATATAAACTTGGGTTTTGAAAGTTAGCCATTAACAAGATTTTGACATGTGTCAAATTATCAATTTCAGATTTTGACATATGTAAAAGTTACTATTTAATAAGAAGAATTTGATTACAACAAAATAAAAAATTTTGTATTTAAAAAATCTTATTATATAAAGTTGAGTTTTGAAAGTTAGCCATTAATAAGATTTAGACATGTGTCAAGTTATCAATCTAAGATTTTGACATGTGTAAAAGTTAATATTTAATAGGAGAAATTTGATTACAGCAAAAATAAAATATTTTGTTAAAAAAATTATTAATAATGTAAATAGATAAATATCAAAAATTACAGAATTTATTAAAAATTATTAATAATGTAAATAGATAAATATCAAAAATTACAGAATTTATAAAAAATATAATTTTAAAAAAATAATAATCTAAGATTTTGACATGTGTAAAAGTTAATATTTAATAGGAGGAATTTGATTACAGCAAAAATAAAATATTTTGTTTAAAAAATTATTAATAATGTAAATATATAAATATCAAAAATTACAGAATTTATAAAAAAAATATAAATTTTTTAAAAATAATTATAATATAAGATTTTGGCATGTGTAAAAGTTAATATTTAATAGGAGGAATTGGATTACAGCAAAAAAATATATTTTGTTTAAAAAATTATTAATAATGTAAATAGATAAATATCAAAAATTACAGAACTTATAAAAAATATAATTATAAAAAGATTATATATATATATATATTAATATATATCATTAAATTCGAAATTATAATATTATTTACTTATTTTTAATTTTAAGTTATTAATTCTACAAAAAAATAGGAAAAGGGATTAAGGAAAATATACAGTTAATTATTAATTCTAAATTTTGTAAATGCTCACTTATATAAACATAGATAGTCTCATATTTAAATAATTTATTTAAAAACACTACTTTCAATTTTGTTTAATTGAGAACATTTTTTAAATGGGGAGGTAAATTTTCCTTATTTTTTAAATCCAAAATTTTTTCATGCTTTCTTCTTTTTCAGTTGAGAATAGGTAAGATTAATATGTTGACAGAAAAAGATTAATATATGCGTATTTGTTTCCTAATACTGTATTTTAAAATTTATTGAACAATTTTTAGATTGTTTTATTTAATTTATATTTTCATATTTAAATTATTTGTGATTCATATACTACCGTGCTTATAATTATTGGTTGGTCATAAACCCTTCTTTTTTTTATAAACATAATTGTTACCATTATTTATTCAATCTCAAAGAGAAATAATGAGTAGAACCTCATCAACCTAATGGATGAATAAATAGGCTATTCTAACACAAACTTACAACAAACATAGATATATAGATTGGAAAAACATAAATCGTAGTTGATAGATCTACGGGAGCTCATAGACTGTGACACCCTGGTTTGCAAAAATGTTTAAAAGAATTGATTTTGCCA